>NC_090656.1:106863996-107031496 GCF_040937935.1 Hyperolius riggenbachi | reverse complement strand
CCCACCAATGCCTAACCCTACTTGACCCCACACCCATGCCTACTCCCCCCCCCCCCCCCCCCCACACACACACACACACACACACCATTGATGCCAACGTTTTTTCATGCACATTTTCTTTAAAGAAAAACTGATTTAAACTGAGAACTCAAGTGTGTCTCCTGTCTAACCCTACCTGCCCCTGCATCTATGCCTATCCCTAATTGCCTACACACACACACTCACTCACAGCCATCCTGTCAGTATAGTCAATACAGGTATTTTGTAGAGATTTTCGTAGTCTAAACAAACTTGCCATTTTCAGGCAACAGAGAAGTCTGTTTAGGAAGGAAGGGCCACTCAGTTTTGATAGAAGCCAATCTATGGGAAGAGCAGTTGGAAATATTATTTTAATATTATTATTTATTGTATTTATAAAGCGCCAACATATTACGCAGCGCTGAACATAAATACAGAATGAAATGAGGGTGTGTATTAATCTTTATAACTATAAACTTCCTGTGACTGCTGCAGACACCATTCAACATGTAAGGGACAGCAAGCACATTGTTGTCTACCACAAGGGGCGCTACTTCAAAGTGTGGCTCTATCATGACGGACGATTGCTGAAGCCCAGGGAGATTGAGCAGCAGATGCAAAGAATCCTGGATGACAAATCTGACCCCCAGTCTGGAGAGGAGCACCTGGCCGCCCTCACTGCTGGAGACAGGTAAGGACTGAGTACCTTGAGTGGAGCTAAAGTTTTATAATTAATTAACTCTACAAGCCAAAATCCTTCCATTCACTAGGAGAATATTAATGAATAACTAGAATAATATTAAAATTAATATTAACTACTTAATACTCATAGAATCTGATTTAGGGCTGGCGCACACCAAGAGCGCTTCTGAGCTTTTTAAAACGCTAGTGTTTCGAAAAGTGCTTGACTTATGTATTTGTATGGGATAGATCTCACCAGAGCAATGTGATTATTTATTTATTTTTTTTCCCATGGGTCCTGCAGCATTTTGGAGGCAATTCAGCCTCAATGTTAACTATAGGAAAAGTGGAAAATCGCTCTAAAACCAGAGCAATTTCACAAGCGTATTTTTTTACAAAAGCTATTTACTTCCGGCTCAAACTGTACAAAAAAAAAAAATCTGTACACCAAAACGCTCCAGAAATCACTAGGCATAACTAGAAAATTGCTAGACACATGCCTGGAATCGCTTAGAAAAATCATTTCTAAAAACACTTAGCGTTTGCGCTAGCGATTTTTGGTGTGCACTAGCCCTATATTAGGTTTTCTCTCTCTGATCGAATCTGATTAGAGAGAGATCTGTTGGCTGCCCGTAAACAACAGGCCAATTTCTGATCAATTTTATGCTGAAATCTATTAGGAATCGGCCTTGCGACGCCGCATCAGCGGCCTCGCCGGCCCAGGGCAAGGGGCAGATCGTGGCGAGATCAGATCAGGAAGATATTGATTGTTTTCATTATATGTTACAAATTAGGAACAGCACAGAAATGCCCCCAAGATGCCCTCACCACTTGTGGGACTATCTACTACTGCCCCCATCACTAGGGAGATTACCCACAAAACCTCCCCCCACAAGCATATGAAATACAGATTGGTAAGAGCACTTTTACAAGCAGCACCTGCCTATTAAAATGTTCTGCAGAAAACCAGCAAATTGCACCATGCACCCAAATCTGCATTACCAGATTATGCAAGGGCTGAACAGATTACACTATTTCCACTAAACTAGGAGACCCTCAGTTTCACATAATACAATTACGTGGTAGCAGGCCCCATTCTACCACTATTATCTTACTTGAGAGCTAACTTACCTGTGGAAATGAATTTCAAAACTATTACAAATTAAAGCATGTATGCGTAGCTTTATTGCATATTTATAGGAACCAAAGGACCAAGTAACAACAAATACAAAAGAGCCTTATTTGGCAATCCCATAGACCAGTGATGGCTAACTTTGGCACTCCAGCTGTGGTGGAACTATAAGTCCCATGAGGCATTGCAATACTCTGACAGTTCTAAGCATAACTCGGTGAGGCAGAGGCATGATGGGATTTGTACTTTTGTCACAGCTGGAGTACCAAGGTTAGCCATCACTGCCATAGACCCTCATTCGGAGGAACTTGCATGGTTAAGGGCCAGTTCAGATGGGCGACTTCCAGCGGTTGTGCACGGCGTTTACTGCAGTGATCAACTGCGTCCCACACTGAGATAAATGGCAGCGTTCATCTCAATGTGTTTACTGTCGATTTCTGGCATTTGCACCGTGGTCAATCAAGTTTTCCGAGGCACTGCTTGTAGCATCTAGTATCTGCTGCGCTCGCAATATCCCCTTTGGAGCTCAAAATGCGACGATGAATTGCTGGAAACTGATGCCAAACACTTCTAAGCTAAAAGCTTTTCAATAGCAGAAAAGCCTTTAGCATCAGCTAAACAATCAGCCACCAGCCGACTGTCTGAACTGGCTCTCAGGGCTGGTTCAGACGCTGCGCACAGCGTTTACTGCTGGAATCAAACACGTCCCGCACTGTCATGAATGGCAGTGTTCGTCTCAATGCACTTACCATCAATTGCCAGTGTTCACGTTCGCCTCATTGGTGGCTACATTCACAGTTCCGTGTCCCCCTAGGGGCGCAAAATGCAATTTGATGACAAAACGCCGGGAACCGATCCCAAATGCTTTTCTGCAAAGCTCTTTTCAGTAGCAGAAAGACCTATAGCATTGGCTAAATGAGTTGCTGCAGGCTGTCCTTCAGAACCGTGTGGTTCTGAAGTACAGCAAAATTGATGTTCCCAGGTCAGCCTAGATGGGACAACAGCTAAAAATCTTTATATCAGTATAAAAAATTAATAAGACATAACTGAAAACAAAATCACTACATATTACTTTTAAATAATAAATCGTTTAATACTTGAAAATGCAGTACACAAGGTTTACTGTCTCCTGGCACAGAATAAAAATCCATTGTTTTTTATATGCATTATGCAGAGTGCCCTGGGCAAATGCTCGGAAAACTTACTTTGGCAATGGAAAGAATAAGCAGAGCTTGGATGCAGTGGAGAAAGCCGCTTTCTTTGTAACCCTTGATGACACCGAACAGGGATATAACAAGGAAGATCCCGTGACTTCTCTGGACCAATACGCCAAATCTCTCTTGCACGGAAAATGCTACGACAGGTATTATTCTTTGTTCATGGTGCCTTCCTTATTTTATCCATTATTTGTCTTACTTGAATAGATTACATTGCTTGGGTATGTATTTGGTTGTTGTTCGCTCCGCCCACTTTTTCTAACCTTGACACACAGTCAGTCTATGACCAAGCTTGTGAGCTTTGGGGTCCTTGGCATCAATACTGTGAGAATGTCAGCAGTTTATATTTTCCCATTGAAATCAATCAAACAAATGTGATTGGCTGTTTGTGGCCCTGCCCTCTTTTCTGAATTTGAATCCCAGTCACTTAAAGGGAAACCATAGATGAAAAAAATAAAGATTTTATACATGCCTGGGGCTTCCTCCAGCCCCATATGCTCCGATCGCTCCCATGCCGCCATCCTCCTCTGCCCGCAGCTACGAGAATCGGGTCACCGCTGTTCTGTCAGTCAAAGCCAGTCTAAGCGCAAGGGAAGTGCGCTGTTTGCGTATCTCTGCAGCAGCCGCTGGAGAGATACGTAGAGGGCGCACTTCTCCTGCGTAGCTGGGTCCGATGACGTCAGTGACGGGACCCGGCTCTCGTAGATGCAGGCAGTGGAGGACGGCGGCGTGGAATCGATCAGAACTTATGAGGCTGGAGGAAGCCCCAGGTGCGTACGAGAGATATCGGCACTGGGAGACTTGGGCGCAGGACTCAGCCGGTATATGGCTGATCCTGCTGCCGCTCATGTTCCTGGCTGTATTAAATACTATTCCCCCTTCAGGCCGCCATGGATGGTGGGAAATGAAATGATTTGGCTTCCAGCAATTGCTGGAAGCCGAATTATTGTGTTTTAAAAGTAACTTCAGCTCCGTCTTCTGACGGCTCCGAAGTTACTCCCTGTGCGCTGCTAAAGCCGTAATTCCTATTACGGCCTATGGTGGCGCCGGCTGCGCCCAAGTCAGCGTGTTCGGCCCCAGGTATGTATAACATCTTTTTCATTTTCCCGTCTCAGGTTCATCTCTGGTTCCCTTTAATGACTGGCTGTCACAGGTTTGAGGCCTATGCCATTAACCACTTGCCGACCGCACGCTTATACCGTGCGTCGGCAAAGTGGCAGCTGCAGGACCAGCGACGCAGTATTGCGTCGCCAGCTGCAGGCTGATTAATCAGGAAGCAGCCGCTCGCGCGAGCGGGGGGAGAGGTAGGAGAGGGAGGGGGGTGAATGTCGCCGCGGAGGGGGGCTTTGAGGTGCCCCCCCCCCGCAACATGCCACCAGCAGGAGCGATCAGACCCCCCCTGCACATCATCCCCATAGGGGGGAAAAAAGGGGGGCGATCTGATCGCTCTGCGTGCACGCTGATCTGTGCTGGGGGCTGCAGAGCCCACCCAGCACAGATCACAACAAACAGCGCTGGTCCTTAAGGGGGGGTAAAGGGTGGGTCCTCAAGTGGTTAACAGCGTAAGAATGGCAGCAATTTAAATATTCCCTTGAAAATATTCAAGGGTTTTAGGCTCCACCCACCTTCCTAAATATTAACCCCAGTCCCCCAGTGACCAACTGTGCCAAATTTTGAGAACCCTGCCATTAACAGTGTAAGAGTGGCTTCAGTTTAAATTTTCCCTTTAAAAATGTGGTTGTTGGCTCAGCCTACTTTTTGTTACCTTGACACACCGTCACTCACTGGCCAAGTTTGGGAGCTTTGGGGTCCTTGGTATCAATGCGAGAATGGTACCAGTTTATCAATCAAACAAATCTAATTGCCTGTTTGTATGTAATATTAATTTGCAGGTACATCATGTGCTTATTTCAAATCATTTTACTCAGTTCAGGTTCCCCTAAAGCAGACCTGAACTCAGAACTTCCTCTCTGCTTTAAACGATAAGCAGCAACATAATAACCTTAAAAAAAAACACACATTTCTTTGTTACAGCTGATACAAATCCTGCAATAAATCTACAGTGTGTCCACCTACTGTTTTCATGGAAGCAGACATATTGTTAACATCCCGTGTTTACCAATTAGCTGCTCTGCCATGGCAGCTAGCTGGAATAGCTGAGAGATCAAATGGAAACTTTTGCTTAGTCACAGATGAGGGGAAATGAGACAGGGTAAACTCTCTAAATACATACAGGGTACATTTCTCTATGCTTTCCTCCTGTCTTTTGCAAAAGTACAAGTCCACTTTAAGCCTATTTTTTTTTAATCTTTTCCAGGTGGTTTGATAAAACCATAAGCTTCATTGTGTTCAAGAATGGAAAGATGGGTTTGAACTGCGAGCATTCCTGGGCTGATGCACCAATCGTGGGCCACCTCTGGGAGGTTAATTGTTTTACATTATTTATATATTGTTGCCTGACCTGTTTTATAGTTTGGAGTAGCGTTAAAAGGAAACCGTAGGTTGTTCATTTTTATTTTTTGACGGGTACACAAGAAAGGCCCACGTTTACAGGGACACTGCTGTGGGTTTCTGTAACTGTAAAGAAAAAAATCTACTGGGAATCAAATATGCATCGCATATAGCTATACCTGGTTTTTTTTCCCCTTTAGAAGTTTTATAATCTTTTTTTATATTTATATAGCACCATTAGCTTCCTTGGTGCTTTCCAGAGAGTACAAAACAGACTAAGGCCTCTTGCACACTGCAAGTGTTTCCGATTCAGATTCCGCTTTTTAATCAGTTTTTACATCCGATTCAGATTCCGATTTGCAGTTTGCTCCCTGCACACTGCAAATCGGAATCTGAATCGGATGTAAAAACTGATTAAAAAGCGGAATCTGAATTGTAATCACTTGCAGTGTGCAAGAGGCCAAAAGAGGTGACCATAAATTCATCCATAATGCGTGCACAATACAATCAGAACTTCTAGCAACACAATTACAAAACTACATACATAGTTAACCTCCCTGGCAGTCAATTAAATCCGCCGGCGCAGCGCAGTTTTTTTATTTTTTATTTTTTTTTAAATTATGTAGCTAGCTCTAGCTACATGATAGCCGCTGAGCTCAGCAGCATCCCCCTACCCCCTCCGATCGCTCAGCGGCACCCCCCCACCCCCTCCGATCGCCTCCGGCGTTCAGGCCCATCAGGAAATCCCATTCTGAATGGGATTTCCTTTAGGGCTTCCCCCTGCTGCCATGGCGACGGGCGCGATGACGTCATCGACATCATGATGTCAGAGGGTGTCCCGATCCACCCCTCAGCGCTGCCTGACACTGATTGGCCAGGCAGCGCACGGGGTCTCCGGGGGGGCACCCTCTAACGCGGCGGGTAGCGGTGAATCGGCGCGGAGCGGCGGCGATCGTAGGTAACACGCAGCTATCTGCGTGTATATAAGAAAAAAATTATGCAAATCGGCCCAGCGGGGCCTGAGAAATCCTCCACAGCGGCCTACCCTGTGTCCAGCGTTACGGGGTTACCGGTAAGGAGGTTATCACATGGTGGGCTACATTCAATCCACCTTTTCTCCTAAAATTTCTTCTAGGAATAATTTTTCATCTTCTATTTAAAATAACAATAGCAAAATTATGAAAAGTTATTTTAAAGGGACCCTGAGCAGAGGCATAACATTTACAAATATGGACTTGCCTCGGTCTTCCCCCAATCCCCCCCCTCCCCCCCTGTAGTCCGCAAGGTCTTTCAGCATCCTCTGGGTCCCTTCCACGGTCCTGCTGGCTGATCCGTTAATCTGGCGACTGCAGATGAAGTCATGCATGCACGGCCCTTTTCCGCACCCAGTGCATCATCCTGCCGGTTGCCGTAAGCATCCTGCGCATGCGCAGCTCTCTAAAGACTGAACCACGCATGCACAAAAGACAAAGTAGTATCTTCTAGGAAACAACTTAGAAGAAAAAGTAAATTGCATATTGGCCTATATGAGAATATCCAGCAATACAAGTATAAGTTCTACTCAGTGGTTGTGGTACATTTCTTATCTTTTTGCTTCTGCTATTGTATTGCGGTGCATAAGGTGTATTAAAGTGATCCTTAAGTCAAATGTAAAAAATGAGATTTACTCACCTGGGGCTTCCCTCAGCCCCCAGCAGCCGATCGGTGCCCTCGCAGCCCCGACATCGGAGCGGAGCTGCGAGGGCACCGATCGACAGCTGCTGGGGGCTGAGGGAAGCCCCAGGTGAGTAAATCTCATTTTTTACATTTGACTTAAGGTTCACTTTAAGGTGCATACACAGCTTTGATGGATGTCGCCCATCAGGGATCGTGACACAGACGCATGTCAGCTGTGTAGCTCAGTGATCTGCAAAATTGGCTCTTCAGCTGTTAAGGAACTACAAGTCCCACAATGCATTTTCCTTTATGAATCATGACTGTGGCTGTCAGTCTCTCGCAATGCATTGTGGGACTTGTAGTTCCTTAACAGCTGGAGAGCCAAATTTGCAGATCACTGGTGTAGCACTGTGTTGCTATGCGGGGACAAAGAGGGTCCAGAACTTCTGACAGGTTTTTTTGCTGTCTGTGACCTTGTTGTAGTGATTTACTCTTACTTCCTTTCCATGGTTACACTCTCTAAAGTTGGGAAAGGGATGTATTAAAAAAAAAAAAAAGTTAATAAAATAACAGAAATATGAGCATAATCAAACAGTGCCACATCAAACATTACTTTGATATAAGCACTGCAAAAGTTATTCATAACTTATTCACTGAAAATGCACTGCCTGTTACTTTGAATGGTGACTTTGAAATAGAATGTGGAGTTTACTTTCAGTACACCTTGACCGCTGTGCAAATGTTCTCATGGATAATGATGGTTCTGCCTTTTACTAACAAGCCTTCATGTGATGTCATGTGCAGTATGTTATTTCATATGACAAGTTTGAATTGGGATATGAAGAGGATGGGCATTGTAAAGGAAGTACCAATTCCAGCATCCCCCCTCCAAACAGACTGCAGTGGGATATCCCAGAAGAGGTAAGACGGATATGCTTTAAAGAGCAACTGTAGTGAAAACAACGTAATTGATAATTTTTTATTTATTTATTTATTTTTAAAATATGAATGTATAAATTATTTAGTCAGTGTTTGTTCATTGTACAATCTTTCCTCTCCCTGATTTACTTTCTGGTCTGCACAGGAGAACAGTTTTTGGTCAGGTGGGGTGGGTGGGGCAATATGACTGCTACAGCTGGAATACGTGAAGTATACATTAAAGGTGGCCATTCGTCAGGTGACTTGGCAGCCAATCTATCATCCGGTTCGATAATTATTTATCCGGATGAAAATCAGGATGAAATTAATCAAATGTATTGATTGGACATGCTGGGAAAGATCAGCTTGTTGTGGTCGATCGAGTGCGTGGTGGTAACTGTGCAATAAATGCGAATGACTAACCTGAGGCGACCCCTGGCCTCTTTCCCCCCCTAATGTAAGTGTGCCCCCACGTATGACAATACTTTACCTGTCCGCTGTTGCCCACTGTGGTGCCCATACATCTTCCATTTCCGTATTGCTGCCCTCTATGGCTATGGGCATATAGCAAGTGGGGTGCGTGTGATGTCCCATGAGCTGTAGGGCAGCAGTGGGGAAGATGTATGGGCACCGCGGCAGACGACAGCAGACAGGTAAATTATTTTCAGACATGAGGGCACATTTACATTAGTGGGGCATCGGCAGATACAGCATCACAAGGCCGTTTCCCAAAATATTTCATACTGAAATCCATATGGAAATGGCCTGTGGTGTATGGGCAGCCAACAGATTTGATCAGAGAAACATCCGTCTCTTGCCCATCATTACTACATTTATGGCCACCTTAAGATGTTTGTATGCATCAAGACCTGACAAATGCATTTTAAAAGCTTTCTTTTTTGTAAATGAGCACGGATTAGATGTAAATTTCCACCGAATGTTCCTTTCTGAAAGCAGCGTTGATGGATAAATGTCCCCCTTTGAATGAGACAAACACTTATCTTTCCTTACCTATTTCCTCAACGAGACGCCAACATATCTGGCCCTATTTCGGTAAGCAAACTTTGTTAGTTTGCTCAAGCACCTGTGGATGAAGTTCCTCCATTCACCACAGGGCAGGTCTCCACATAAATGTGAATTCCATTTGGGTGTATCAGGTTCTCAGTCCAGAAGTTTCATCACTCTGACAATGAAACCTTTTTCTGCTGATCTTCTGTCATAAGCAGTGTAGAGTCGAAACCCTGTCACATATATAGCATATATATGCCGCATATAGCTAAACCACTACCTGACCTGCATATGCTTGTTCAGGGTCTATGACTAAAAGTATTAGAGGCACAGGATCAGGAGGACTGCCAGGCAACTGGTATTGTGTAAAAGGAAATAATTATGGCAGCCCCCCCCCCCCAATCTGACAAAGGTGAAGCAGTCACCTTCCATTTATGCTGTATTTTATTCTGTATGGAGTGTGTTCATATTTGTATTGTTTGAATTATTTTATAGTGTCACTAGATAAAAAAAAAAAATAGATGGTGTCCAATGTCCATACATTACCCATTTTTCCCAGCATATTCCATCATGATCGGAACTGTCAGAGATTGATGCCACAACAATGCAAAATCGATTGACATTGATCGGGCAGATGTCTCTCGAAAGGGGGAGGTTGGGTGTGCGGCAGTAGCAGCATTCAAATTCAGTATGGCCAACACATCCTTGCTTGGTCTCCCCATCTACAATGTGCTCACACCGGGCTATGCAGTGTCGCAACGGAATGTACACTCCGGAGCATCTGTGACCTGACAGCATGTACGTGCCATCGTCTCACAAAGTATAGAGCCCCGCTGGTGATGAACAAAAGACACAGGAGGAGGCAAGCTGGCAGATAGGTGAGCATGAGCTGGGAGGCAGCTCCACAAATTTCTGGTAGATTTCGTGCTGAAATCTATTGGACATCTATGTGCTGTGTGGCAGGTAATAGATCCCTCTAGGAACCAATTCAGTCAGAAAGGGATCTATGTGATGGTTCAATCTGGCAGCCATCTACAAGTGTATGGATTCCTTTAGTTTGTGCTGTGGCAGCCACATACTTCTATCCTCAGGAAGAAATCCTAGTCATTGAATCTAGTATGTATGTAATTAAAAGTACAGTTCTCAGTGTGGGTCTTTGCACATAACACATTTTCTGCAGCCGCCACTGTGTTCTTATGTGACCTGGAATGTAGAGCTGCACATTTTGGCTCCTTAATTGACAATGCAAAAAAAAAAAAAACCTCTAGATTTGCTGTGCCATTTATGATCTCCAGTGTCCATTGCCATTCATTCAGCTCCATTGTGCTGAGGGGCAGCCCTGCTTGTGTTTAATGTATATGTCAAGTTGATGCAGGACAACCATTTGCCTTACACTTTCCCTTATGCTTGCTTATTTCAGTGCCAAACCGTGATCGAGAGTTCCTTGACTGTTGCCAAAGCTCTTGCTGATGATGTTGATTTTCACTCATTCCCTTTTGATGCTTTTGGCAAAGGGCTCATCAAGAAAACCCGAACAAGCCCTGATGCCTTTGTCCAGCTGGCACTGCAGCTGGCACACTACAAGGTAAGCTAGTAAGTAGTAAAGGTAAAAGATACAGTTATCTCAGATGGCTCTGTAAAGCTACCTATACTAGACTTCTATTGCTAATAATGATCTACAGAAATCTTGTCTAATAGAGATCTCACTGCTTCAGCTGCTAGCTTCTGTTTTATATACAACTCCCTTGGGCAGCAGCTTCCCTCTTCCAGATTGGTCATACCAATGGTCTAGCACAGGCATGGGCAAACTCGGCCCTCCAGCTGTTACGGAACTGCAAGTCCCACAATGCATTTGCCTTTATGGGCCATGACTGTGGCTGTCAGACTCCTGCAATGCATTGTGGGACTTGTAGTTCCTTAACAGCTGGAGGGCCAAGTTTGCCCATGCCTGGTCTAGCATCATACAAAATGGGATACAGATGGGGACATCAAACTTGGAGAGGGATTTAGGAACACTTGTCAACAAGTTAAATCATTGTATTCAATACCAAGCAGTTGCAGCTAAAGCAAATAACATTTTGGGTTGCATTGGAAGGGAAATAAAAACTCGGGATGCTAGCATAATACTGTCCTTGTATAAATCTCTAACAAGGCCACATCTGGAATATTGAACCATGCCTTGTAAGAGTTCTTAAACTTCTTCTGGATCAACAGGGATATGTGAGGGTGCAGGCTAGTGGTGTTCCTTATTTTCTTGTTGAGCTCCATGGACGTATGACTTTTTTCAACCCAATTATCTATGTAACTGTGTTGCAGCCTCATTTTCTATATGCAGTAAACGCTCTTCCATTTCCAACCACCCCTTTGGGCAGCAGCCACATGAGGCCCGGGCCCTTGTGGCCTTTCCAGAAATCCAACCCTGGCTAAAAGTCTGATAATGCGGTTTTGCCAAAGCAATGCAAAAGACATTATTGAGACAATTTGCCAAGAGGAGTACTTGCAATAGCCACCTCTCCAACTGCAATCAGTAACTGAAAAATTAATTTACATGCATTGCTTTAATAGTACTTCAGTTCCTTTTCTCTGCTTATTTAGTGCAACCAGGGCCGGCCCTAGACGTTTTGCCGCCTGAGACAAATTTAGTAGAAAATTGCTAAAGCCCCCCCCCCCCCCCCGCCCGTGGGTGCGGGGGGGGGGGGGCGACCGCCGAGCCGGAGGGGTAGCGGGCAGGTTGGGGGTATTGGGCCTAGCGGTGGGGAGGGGGGTCGGACCCCCCCCTCCCTCGCCTGGGTTCCCCGATCTGCGCTCCCCTCCAGCTGTAATTAGGAAGCAGCCGCTTGCAGATCGTAAGAGGCACGGGCGGGGAGGACTCACCTTATCCGCGTTCCATCGTGCGCTCCACTGACGTCACTTCCTGCATCGCCGTCCACTTACAATACAGTGGGCGGCGACGCAGGAAGTGACGTCAGTGGAGCGCTCGCTGGAACGCGGAAAAGGTGAGTCCTCCCCGCCCATGCCTCTTACGATCTGCAAGCGGCTGCTTCCTAATTACAGCTGGAGGGGAGCGCAGATCGGGGGACCCAGACGAGGGAGGGGGGGGTCCGATCCCCTCCCCACCGCTAGGCTGAATACCCCCGACCTGCCCGCTACCCCTCCGGCTCGGCTGTGGGTTTGGGCAGCTCAGTTATGACAAGGTTTTCCCATAAAGAGGGTATGTGAAGCAATGGGAAGCTTTTCAGGTATTTTTGCATCTATTGTAGAGGAAAGACAGATGAACAGTAGAATCTCTGTTATCCACCACAGGCTGGGAGTGCCTGATGCTAGTTATTTGTAATTTCCAGTCGCTTGAGAGTTTAAGTGGTGAGAAATCAAGCAAATCTATGCCTCAATTTAGCACTAACCTTCCTAGCTGCCTGCTGCTTTACTGCATCTTTGTACTGCTACCGATGCATCATGTTACCAGATGTGGGTCAGGTGACAGACATCGGAAGCCTACTGAGGATGCAGCAGGCAGCTGTAGAAGTGAAGAGGACCTGAGCCCGGAGTTCTGGTAAGTGGTTTCCACTGCAATACTGCTCTGCATTAATGAAAGAGAGGGAGGGAGACACACCCCCATGGCTCCACTGCCAAATACCAGTTGGTTGAGACTGACGAATTCTTAAATGCTGATTAACCAAGACATTACTGTATATGAATGTTTATTACCTTGACAAGTGATTTGATTGGTTGCTTTTATGTTTTCTGTTCACTATAGGACAAAGGCAAATTCTGTCTGACCTATGAAGCCTCAATGACCAGACTGTTCAGAGAAGGCAGGACTGAAACTGTTCGTTCTTGCACCTGTGAGTCCAGCGAGTTTGTTATGGCAATGGCCAATCCCAAAGAAAATGTAAGTATGATTTTGCCTGGTTATTAAAAAAATTTTTTTTTTAATAATTTGCAAAATAGGCTTGGGCCTAGTTTGTCTCCCATATTTATATAACAAAAATTGAATCTCCTTTTAATGGGGGGAGGGGTTGTCACCATAAGAACCCCTCTGTGCCACTGCATACACCAATCGGAGAAAAGGGAAATGTTGGTTTATTGAGTCAAGCTAACAACCTGCATATGAGGAACTCGCGGATTCAGGCAAACTATCAAACCTAACAAAAATAAAAAGGACCCAAACACAACTTTCTTGAAGCCAGTGGATAGACAGTTACCACTAAAAACAAAAACAATTGGTTCTACATATCCAAAGGTACAGGGAAGCCAATTGTTGGGAAGAAACTTAAATAAAATTCACAGGGAGAACAAACTCCATGCGCATTGGTCTTTGGCAGGCATCAAATCCAGGCCTTAGCGGTCCAAATGCTAAAGGTGTTGACCAACAGCAGTGACTTGTAACAGCTAATCAAATTTTACATTGTGTGATTCTAACTAAATTTATTTCAAGATTGTATCAGAATAAGTAAATAAATGTAGTACCACCAGTGCTATTGCACAGAAACATTAATTGACAATAATAAACTAGAAAATGACTTTGAATGCAAAATATGAAATTTTTATGAAGGCAAAAGTTGCCTATTTTTTGACTTTCAAACCATTATATCCAGTAGTATTATTCAAATGCTTAGTATATATCACATTGCTGCAAGTTAGTTCACTCAATTTAAGGCAAGAGAAGATGACATTTTAAATCTCTAGCTGTTTAAATATCACAAAATTGGACACAAATAGAAACTCCCAATGCGTTTCATCATTACGAGACTCATCAGGGACACCTGAAATGCGTTGGACGGAGCCTAGCTTGTGACAAAATCACATTGGACATTTAGGCGGGCTGGACGCGTTAGCTCTGTACACGGAGTTTGAATACAAAACGGAGAACAGAGCGAGCATGCTGATAACACAGGCGGAGGGAGCAGAACAGGGGACACCAAGCCTGGTACAATTGGTATCTTTAAGCCTTGCTGCATCAATCTCCGCTGTGTGCATAGCGTGCATAGAGCCCATACCCCTAAAGCGGTTTGGTTTTTATTTTTTTTGTTGTTTTTTTTTGTTTTTTTTAAGCAATTGTTAAGCTATCTTTTACCACTAAAAAAAAGATTTTATGCTATTGGAGCGATTCTTTCTTGTTCTTAACTTTTGACGTATGGAACCATATGGAATTAGCTTTTCCTCCTGAGTTTTCTCCTAGGTGATACTTTCAAACTTGACAATAAAATGTCTTTTAAACCATTCAAAAGCAAGAAAATACTTAAAATAATTTTAATAGTACATTTTCACCTGGTTTTTGGTATTTTTTTTCAATTGTAAAGTGCTGAAATGTTAGCCTAAATGGGAGATAAACAATTCTCTACTAGGAGAAAACTCAGGAGAAAAAGTTAATTGCATATTAATTGCTTCACTTTTTCACCTGAGTTTTCTCCTAGGAGATAATTTTTCATCTTCCATTTAAAATAACTTTCCAACACTTTTCAATTTAAAAAGTACCAAAAAGTAGGTAAAAAAGTACTATCAAATTTATTTTCAGTATTTTCTTGCTTTCTGGTGGCTTAAAAGGCATTTTATTGACAAGTTTAAAATTATCACCCAGAAGAAAACTCAGGTGAAAAAGTGAATTGCATATGGGCCATAGTGTGCTATGAGTTCACGGATGTAAACGGAGGAGCAGATTGCCAGAAAGGCAGGGGGTGGCCGTACACCCCACGAGTGCGACTAGACCAATAGGTCATTGTCTTTGGTGAGTCTCCACTATAAATGGGGGCTACATTGGTGGTGTCCTTATCCTGAGGTGGAGGAAAGTGGTAGCAGCACTGGCAATAGAGAGACTATATTCTTCTGCCTGCATACTAAACTTTACAGCAAGAGTGCTACTCTTATATCCTCTTGAATTTGGTCTGAGCTGTAACCAGTGGCGTAACTAGGAAGCACTGGGCCCCCCTCCCTCACGTTCTACACAGGTAAACTGAGAACCAATGTTATTCAATTGGCTAGTGCACACTTGAATGTGTTTTCCCCAAGCAGATAAAAACAGACAGCAGTGAAGCACTGCAGGCATTTTCTCTATCAATTACATTAGCTTCTGTTATACGACACATGTGGTGTGCAGAAAACACAGCAAGATTTGTGTGCTCCCAGCCTCAGCCTAATACAATCACTCTGCAGCCTTCTCCAGCATCTCTACTGTACAGAGCACTTGGGGAGGGGAAGAGAGATTTGGGGATGGGCACTGTACACAAGAGCCTGCAGCACACTGAATAGGGACTGTCTACAAATCTTTTTCTACAAAACTTTGTAAGATTCATTATCAGTAGCTAAGCAGATGCAGTCATTAGAACAATTGTGCAGAGAATAGAAAGCTTTTTCTCTCTGTGCCCATACTCTTCAAGCATCACTACATGACACAGCACTTAAGGAGGGGTAGAAAGGCTGAGGGTAGACCAGCACTGTACACAAGACCCTGCTGAACACTGAATAGGGACTGTCTACAAAATTTGTATGATTCCTTTATCAGTGGCTGAGCAGAGGCAGTAATTAGAACAATTGTGCAGAGAGCAGAAAGTTTTTTTCTCTACTTGTCCTTAGTTGTCAGTCTCTCAGGACAGGGCCCCCTGTGGCTTCTGGGCCCCCCTGCGCTGCATCCCTTGCAGGGTCTATTGTTACGCCCCTTCACCAGTGGACTTTATTTTATTTTAGTATACTTCATCTAAACTTATGGAATTGGGTGCTTATTCCATTTGTTGTTATCAAGAGAAGCAAGCGCTGAATCCTTTTTGTTAATTTAGCAGAAGGCATAGTTAACAATGCGTCTGTACATCCTTGGCCTAGCGATGTCGTCCAAGAAATCGGGTTCCAATTCCAGTCAGGCAACATCAACTGAGACGGGCCTTAAAGGACAACTAAAGTGATAGGAATATGGTGGCTGCCATATTTATTTGCTTTTAAGCAATACCATTTGCCTTGTGGCCCTGCTGATCCTCTGCCTCTAATACATTTAGCCATAGACCCTGAACAAGCATGCAGCAGATCAGGTGTTTCTGAGATTATTGTCAGATCTGACAAGATTATCTGCATGCTTGTTTCTTGTGCAATTCAGACACTACAGCAGCCAAACAGATCAGCAAGGCAGCCAGGCAACTGGCATTGTTTGAAAGGAAATACATATGGCAGCCTCCATATTCTTCTCACTTCACTTGTCCTTTAAGTCTTTTGGGCGTACAGAAAATACAGCAGTCAGTTGGGATAGGGGGAGAGAAAAGAGTACACTCCAAACAGAAGTTTTCTCAGCTTACAATCAGGCAGATGCGATTTGGCTACACCAAATAGAATTTGGATTTGTTTATCTGATCTTATGTTTATAGGCAAGCAAACAATTTCAAGATCTGGAAAGCTTTTTATACACGTTAAATAATGTTAAATTGCATGTCTTTTTCATCTTGCAGAATGAGTCCAGATTGAAGTTCTTCAAAGCAGCAGCAGAGAAACACCAGCAGATGTATCGTCTGGCCATGACTGGAGCTGGGATCGATCGGCACCTCTTCTGTCTCTATGTGGTGTCAAAGTACCTGGGAGTTGACTCTCCTTTCCTAAAAGAAGTAAATGCTGCATTTGTTATCTCCACATACCCCGACTAGCTTATGGTGCCCATACACTGTGCAATAAAAACATTCAATTTTCCAGTCTATTCGATCAAATCAAAAAAAAAAGGTCAAAAATAATCTCTCTTTTTTTTCAATCAAGAAAAAAAACGATTATCCTGTTTTTTCGATAAAATTCAGATTGGACATGTTGGAAAAATCTTTATATTTGATCATTTTTTTCCAGATTTTCTGACAAATCAAACGTTCGTGTATGGTAGCTCGAACACTATGCAATTTTTTTTTTATTATTTCTTTTTTCAAACTCACAAAATAATGAAATGAAATTATCTAATCGAAAAAATAAATAAAAAATTTTTACCATGTATGGGCACCATTAGACTAATGTCCAGAAAAAAATAGGTTTTATTTTTTTAAATGGAAAAATAAAAGCTTCAATTTAACTTATATTGAAATACAGATCGTCATAATGATTGCATTTTTAAGATCAAAACCATTACCAAGAGGTTGGTTTCAGGCCCTTCTGGGTCATGTTGACAAGCACACTTCTTAAAGTGGATCTGAGCTCAGAACTTCCTCTCTGCTCTAAAAGATAAACAGAATAACCTTTAAAGATTTCCTTCTTTATTTTTATTTTTTTTACAGCTGATACAAATCCTGCAATATATCTGCAGTGTGTCTATTTCCTGCTTTCATGGAAGGGAGACATGGGGTTAACATCCTGTGTTTACAAATTAGCTGCTCTGCTCTGAGAGATCAAATGTGATTAGCCACAGGTGAGGGAGAATTTGAGAGGCTAAACCCTCTACATACAGGGTGCATTGATTTGTTGCAGATGTCAGCGCTATATAAATACTCAATAATAATTTCTCTGTTTTCCTTCTGTCCTGTGCAAGAGTTCAGGTCCACTTTAAGCATGAATAATATCAACATTTCTCCGGTTTTTATTTCTGTTTGTGCTCCTTGTCTTTGAGACTTTGAAATGAGGAAAAAATAGAAGTGAATTACTTAAATTGATGTCATCAATGATAATTCTAATGTTGCACTTGCTGTCTAAAGCTAAGTACACACATGCGATAATTGTCACACGTCAGGGGTCGGGAGATCCTTCAGGCACGGTGCTGTTCAGGCACATTACTAGCCTTCAGACTGGCGATGAATACTGTTACTGTGGAGGGGGGGGGGGGCGAAGAGATGACGATTATGCACAAATTCCTGTGGGTGGGGGAAGCATCAATAACATTGCTTTCAGTCCAGCTCAGGCATCGGGGATTGGGAAATTATCCCATTGGGCACGGTGCTGTATGAACACATCACTAGCCTTCATGCTAGCAATGCGGCCTCAAGATGTTGCGAATTCCTGTGCGTGGGGGAGCAAAAATAATATTGTGATTGGTCTTGCTCAGGTGTCGGGGGTTGTTGAGGATACGGCAGGACAGGTCCTTATAGAGAATCTGTAAGAACAGCCCCACCCCATCCCCGAAGATACTTACCCCGGGAAGGGGAAGCCTATGGATCCTAATGAGGCTTCCCCCATTCTCCTAAGCATCTGGCTCCCCCTAAACCACAGACGACAAAGATGCAATATTTACCTTTCCCGGGTCCAGCGCAGACGCAGTCTTGGCTTTCTGATTGGGCTCAGGCGGAAGTAGCCAAGCCTAATCGAGTTCTCTACTGTGCAGCCGCAAGTCGCCTGCGCAACAGAGGGGACCCAATTGGGCTTGACTATTTCCGCCTGAGCCTGATCAGAAAGCCAGTACTGCGCCCGGTAGGTAAATATTTATCTTGTCAGAGTTCGGGAGGGGGTTTGTTACAGATTTTCTTTAACGGTGCCCAAGCAGGATCAATAGGTGGGCACTGTATGCACAGGACAATTCCAGGTGAAACGTTTGCTGTGGGCCGTTTTGGCTGACAATAATCACGTGTCTGTACATACCTTTAGTTGAGAATCGCTCTTCTATTCTGGAGATTTCGTTTCACTTTCAGTTGTGTCTCTAGAATAGGATGTCACCCCATTGCAGTAAACCAGAGTGCAATAAAACCCTTACAGGCTGTGCTTCTCCCTCCCTCCATCCTAAATTCAAACAAATATGATTTGTCTGAAGTTCACTTCTCATCCCTTTGTAATTACCCCAGGTCCTGTCTGAGCCCTGGAGACTGTCCACCAGCCAGACCCCTCAGCAGCAGGTCCACCTCTTCCAGCTGGAGAAGTACCCAGAAAACGTCTCAAGCGGTGGCGGCTTTGGGCCTGTAAGTAAATGTGCTCTTTCCTTTTACTTGCTGTGACTAGTCTACAAAATAGGGTTTCTTTTAATGAAAACTATAAGTGGCAGAAATACAAGAAGATGCAATTGCTGCTTTTTAGAGCAGCTACTCACCTGGCTGTTGTGCTGATCGTCTGCCTCAAACATGCAATCCCTCACCCAGAACAAGTATGCAGATCACATGTTCTGACTCCTGCACCTGCATGCTTGGTTCTAGTGGGAAATCCAGGAATACATAAAACTGAAGATAAGCAGTAACGGCAATACAGTATTATCTTCTCAGTTCAGTTTTCCTTTTAATTTTCATACAAACATTTTGGACAAGCACCATGTAAATAGTATGCACTGTGGCTATTATATTTCAGGCCAGAATGTGCGAAGGGCATATAGGCCACAAAACTATGCAAAAAAGAAAGTGCCCTTCTGAAAGCACCAGACTGATCATGTATAGTCAAAAGTCACAAAATTATTTATTGAACAATACCACAAAAACAATAAAAGCAATTAAACTGTCACCCAAAGAGGTGACAGTTGGTGTCTCTCCAATATCATAAATGATAACCGTAATTCACAAAATATGTCTGTATAAAACACAAGGGGCCTATGGAAAAACCTCTAAAAGTATATAGTATACAATGGTAACCTCACAACCACTAATAATAACAATGTGATACAAAATTGTGCAATGAACACTGTCTGATAAAACAGAGTAACCAAGCAGCTCAGGGTGACCCAAACTACTAGGAATGTATAGGGGGATAAAAGGAACCAAAAAGCCCTCCTACTAAAAAAGCAAAGCTTGGTGTAATTGCCTTCTTAAAACAGAAGGAAATTTGCAATAATTCAGTTACAAGTGAACATTTGTGGTTACCCACAATGCACTACTACTAAATATGCAAAATATCCCTTTTCGCCCTTGTTAAGCAAAGCAAGCATCCAGAACCGCTGGTGTATAGCAAGCCTATAGCTTTAAGTTTTACACAGCCATATCAAACCCACATGTAGACAGCCTGTTTCTGACTTTTGGTCCTCATCTGTACGTGGCAGGGATTGATAAGGCTGTATGAAATAGGGCTTGGACCAGTACAACAGAGTAACCAAGCAGCTCAGGGTTACCCAAACTACTAGGAATGTATAGGGGGATAAAAGGAACCAAAAAGCCCTCCTACTAAAAAAGCAAAGCTTGGTGTAATTGCCTTCTTAAAACAAACAAATATTCACTTGTAACTGAATTATTGCAAATTTCCTTCTGTTTTAAGAAGGCAATTACACCAAGCTTTGCTTTTTTAGTAGGAGGGCTTTTTGGTTCCTTTTATCCCCCTATACATTCCTAGTAGTTTGGGTCACCCTGAGCTGCTTGGTTACTCTGTTGTACTGGTCCAAGTACTATTTCATACAGCCTTATCAATCCCTGCCATGTACTGATGAGGACCAAAAGTCCGAAACAGGCTGTCTACATGTGGGTTTGATATGGCTGTGTAAAACTTAAAGTTATAGGCTTGCTATACACCAGCGGTTCTGGATGCTTACTTTGCTTAACAAGGGCGAAAAGGGATAATTTGCATATTTAGTAGTAGTGCATTGTGGGTAACCACAAATGTTCACTTGTAACGAAATTTTTGCAAATTTCCTTCTGTCTGATAAAAAACACAGTACTAAATATTATTGCTCAAAACTGAGTAAAGTGCACTAGTCAATATAGTCTTCCAAATAATGGAAGAAAAGACAGGAAAGAGTCCTGAGTAGTGAGTGCAGACTGCAAAGACAGGAGCTAAGTATTAGGATGCAGTATGTGCAATAAGAAAGAGTTTGGAAAAAGTACTTACGTGAGGAGAAGCGTGCAGGGATCCAAGGCAGCATGCAGGGAGACACCAACCAGCCTTAATGCATCGTGTGGGCTCTACCCGCTTCAGAGGAGGCTGAAAACACATGATGTACCTGAAAATTAATATTACATACTTACCTCACCATCAGTTCCTCTCAGAAACTCACCACTTTCTACTAACTATGATTGCTTTAATTTCTGACAAGAATTTGAATAATTGAAATCTATCAGTTGCTGTCAGTTATAACTGAAAGGACAACTGTTGAGCAAGGTAATGTCCATGTTTCCCTATGGCTTACGTGGGCGATATTAGTTTAACGGTGTGCTGACCAGGAAGTTGTATGGGGTAATGGCCATTTTCAAAATGGAGGATGGAGAATTCCATTGATCACAGTGGACAAACAGGGCACAGGAGAGGAGCAAGAGATTGAGTAGACTACATGAGAAGTAAGTATGATGTGTATCTTTATTTTGAATTTTAATCTTTAGTTCAGGTTTGGTTTAAAGAGACACTTAAGTCTACCCAAAAAATCAGTTTTACTCACCTGGGGCTTCTACCAGCCCTCTGCAGCTGTCCCGTGCCCTCGCAGACCCTCCTGTCCCCCGTCGCCAGCTACTTTCACTTTCCCGACAGGCCTGGCCATGCGTAGCCTTCTACGTGTTCCTGTCCGCAATAGCGTCCTGCGTAGGGCGCCATTGGGGTTGGGAACTTGTAGGAGATGCGTGGCCAGGCCTGCACAGGCGCAGTAAGCCTGTCGGCCAATCATTGCTGTGAGGGCATGGGACAGCTGCAGGGGGCTGGTAGAAGCCCCAGGTGAGTACAACTGATTTTATTTTGTAGGCCTAAGGATCCCTTTAAAGTGAGGCTCTGATCGGTAGTCCAATCTTGCATTGCTGATTTTTTTTCCATTTTAAAATACTTAAGTGATACAGATTGTTCAGTTTAAAGCCCTTTATAAATGTATGAGGACTGTAGCCCACAGAGTTCGGGATTTGACACGTGTGCTAGCCTGCAAATGTTGTATGGAAATGTATTCAACTTGAAAATACACCAAGGAAATACTACAGAGCTCGAATTTGACATTTCCATTTTCAGGCTGCACATACAGTATTTGCATAAAACATATGCATAATCCTGCAATAACTTGGAACAATTTGCATCTCATTTGCCATCCCTTGCAATAACTTTTCACTGGCCACATATTAATGGTGACCCAAAACAAGCTGGGCCTAGCACTCTTTGCAAGTGCTGCATTTTTGGAGACCGTATAGGGGGAGATTTTTTTAAACCCCTAGTTGAATGTTAAAGTTTCTGAGGTCCCTTTAGCAGCGGACAAATTGTTACCGAACCTCAAAGCAAGTGTGGTTATTTTTCCAGTGGCCCAAAACTTGTGTTCGACTAGAGGCAGAACGTTCTGCTAAACAATATACGTGATCAAAAGGTCAGCTCAAAAAAGAAAACTTGGTATGAAAAAGTCAAAACACTCAACTGTTAATTAAAACAAAACTCCCGAAACAAAACTATAGTTGCACAGTGAACCAAACACTGATTTTGGCTGGATTTATTGTGCCAGATACCTACAAACCTCTTCACTTACATATGTTTAGAACACCAATTATAATAATGTCTAATCCTTTTGTGTATGGGTCTTCTGAGGGTTTTTTCCCCCCAGAACAATGTTTGTCCTTCTACTATAATCCTTCTGATTCAGTAAGAATTCCACACAAAAGTAATGAGACATGAATGACCACTTGAATTAAACCAATCGGATCGATGTACCAGTTCTTCCACTTTTAGACCACATTCTTATGAACAGAGGATCTAAAGCAGTTGAACTCCATTGAAACCAAACTGACGAGCGGAAAATGGCCACCTGTGTTCAAACTAATGGCTGAGATTGGTGGTTGTATAGCATTTATCATCCTCTCTGATGAAGTGTAATTCATTTTTTTCAAATACAAAGAATGCAGCTATTTAGGCATTTGAATGGGTTTGCATTTTACAAGATACTGTCCCAAACTGAGAGTGACTAAACCAATTTATAACCATTTCATGACCATCCAACAGCTACTATATTATGCAATTAGACATCCACTTTGCATGCAGGTGCAGAGTTTGAAAGTGTTTTTTTGGGGCAATTTAAAAGTAGTAGACGCATCACTCTCCAACCAACTGTGTAAACAACCGTATTGTTTGGAATATAAGCCACTCCAGGCTAATAAGATGCATCTAGGTTTAGAGGACAAAAGCCAGGGGGAAAAACAAACTAAACCTGATGCGTCCATGGTCCAGGGATGTCTAGTAGATGTTCTCCCCTGCCCCCCAGTTATTGTCACCCCCCCCCCCCCCAATTCATCCTTGGTGTCCTCCAACCACACACCCCTCCCCCCTCCCATATAGATGCAGCGGCAGCATGTCTTTCACCATCGGCTCCAGCAGCAATCGGAGACCTCTCCCTCACTGCTCCCCTAGTGCTGGCCACATGTAATGACCCAATCAGCAGAAGCCAGCACTAGGGGGAACAGTGAGGGATAGGAATGGTCTCTGATCACCGCGAGCTCTGATGGATAAGGTGAGAGACCCGCTGCTTTTATCTATACACGAGGGAGCAGAAGAGGACACGGGGACAATACAGGGAGTCCCCAACATTGTGGCGGGTTGGCGGTTCTTATTTTTTCCCCCCATTTTTGTGGGAGAAAATGTGCGTCTTATATTCCGAAAAATACGGTAAGTCTCCATGACATGACAAGACTCCAGATACCATGGTGAGTATGCAATGTCATTTTATCTGTTTTGTCATAACATGCAATATCATATTTCATCAGCAGATGGTGCTCTAGGCCTAGTCTGTGACAGCAACTTCTGATACAACCTTTAAACTGCTGCATAGAGGGTCCATTTTGATGCCATACAAAGTTATTGCAGTTAGACAAGATATGGGTTATTACAATCATCTTAATTTTATTTTAGCTTTAGGATATTCTAGCTCATTATATTATTGATACCATTATTCTAACTATGTGTTCTTTTGCAGGTTGCTGATGATGGCTATGGTGTCTCCTATATCATTGTTGGGGAAAACCTTATCAACTTCCACATATCCAGCAAATTCTCCAGTCCAGAGACAGTAAGTATAATAATCAGCTCCTTTCTCGACCAGCAGAACTTATGGAGTATAAACATAGCTTATGATGTCACTTGTGGCAGACAGGTAGGCGGGGCTTATGACATAAACCTAATGAATAATTGCCATTATCATCTAAAACTCAGTCTAGAGACTGCAAAAGGGTCTGTTTACCCAGAATATATAACAACTGGGCTAAAGAGAATGGGCCTCCAATGCGCTTTGGCCTCAGTGCATTAAAGGTGGCCATTTACATATACGTTGCACTTGAAGAGGCAAAATTATCAATAAATTTAGGGGAAAAAATTCAGTCTTCAAGCCTATATTGATAATTAAGGGTTGCATATTAAGTAAAACCAGGCAGTGATCACGGACGACATCCAAAGTACAGTTTACAGGTATGGAACCAATTTCTGCTCAGTGTTGCCAGAATCTAAATTCTGACTGGCTGCTTTGGGATATTACACTTTGTACATTGCAGCCTATATATCTGATTTTATCTACATACTGGTTTGGCAACCGTTTTCTTATCAAGCAGAGTTTTATCTTTGTAAATATCTGCTAGCGGCTAGTTCCAGCTTTCACGGGGAGTCTTGGGATTAATTAGGAACAGGGATCTCTCTAAAGGGTCAGATTGTTTATTTGTTGGCTGATCACATCCCAGGGAACCATTATTTATTTATCTTGGCTCAGGCAGTAAAAATAAGTCATGATTCAGCATGAGAATGTTTTATGTGTAAATCTCACATTTCCGATTTGCATTATTACCATGCCAAAGCACACTGTGCCTTTACAAATCTGGCTATGTTGAAAGAGACTATCCCATATAATTGGCCATAACGATAAAGCTGTTGCACATGATTTGCATCCAGTTGCTATGAGACAGACAGCAGATACACGTCTCACATAATCAAGCACCATCAAAGTAAACCAGCGTGTGAGGCCTGTTGCTTTTAAACATCTTTTTATTTTTATTGACTCTCTGATGGCCATTGCAGCCTCTAAATGGACAGTGGTGTGTTAATGTGGAATAAACATTAGTTCTCTGTTCTGCTATACTCGAGAATAATTATTTATTGATTACAGTATTGTATTTATAAAGTACCAACATATTACGCAGCACTGAACAATAGATAAAAATAAATAGGGGTGACAGACACAAAGGAGCAAAGTACAGGATAGAAAATCATGCAGTGGGGTTAAAGTCTTAAAAACCATGTCATCAAGTCCAAGTCAGTCCATGGCAAGGGTACCCAATCATGACAGTGCATGATCAACCAGAGGATGTCAGCACGATGTCCGGAAAAGACTAGTTACTTTATTAAGGACGTATCCAAAATCACCACATCATACAACTGACATGTTTTGAACCACAATGGTTCCTAATCATGCTATGATTAAGAACCATTGTGGTTCGAAACATGTCAGTTGTATGATGTGGTGATTTTGGATACGTCTTTAATAAAGTAACTAGTCTTTTACGGACATCGTGCGGACATCCTCTTGTTGGCAATTTACTTTTGGATTGGCTATCCTGGTCCTGGCACTGTCCTAAAATACAGTGAGCGGTTTCCACCAACCTTCTGTTCCTAGTGCATGATCAAGTTGGATATATTAGAAGGGGAACACTCTTCTGGCGGCTTACAATCTGAAGGGAGGGGGTAGGGACACAATAGGTAGGGGTAGAATTTGCGGTAGGACAGAAAGAGAATTGAAAGTATGAACTAGTGAGCTAATAGCAAGTCTTCTCATTACGGTGCCTACAGTTTATTTTTAGAAGTTTAGGAGATTAAAAAAATTCACATTGCCTGACGTATTTAGACCTTTAAATTAGTGTTTGTTGAACCACTTTTGGCAATGATTACAGCCTGGGGTCTTCTTGTGTATACAGCAGAAGAGAAAGCAGAAGAGAAATCGAGAGCACAACGTTTCGGTGTACAGACCTTTGTCAACTGCTCTAGCTTGATAATTGCCTGCGTGCCAAAACGTTGTGCTGTGTTGTAGCTATGATACCACTCATTAACTGAGCTACAGTGGGTTGCAAAAGTATTCGGCTCCCTTGAAGTTTTCCACATTTTGCTATATTACTGCCACAAACATGAATCAATTTTATTTGAATTCCACATGAATGACCAACACAAAGTGGTGTACACATGAGAAGTGGAACGAAAATCATACATGATTCCAAACATTTTTTACAAATAAATAACTGCAAAGTGGTGTGTGCATAATTATTCGCCCCCCTTTGATCTGAGTGCAGTCAGTTGCCTATAGACATCGCCTAATGAGTGCTAATGACTAAATAGAGTGCACCTGTGTGTAATCTAATGTCAGTACAAATACAGCTGGTCTGTGAGGGCCTCAGAGGTTGTCTAAGAGAATATTGGGAGCAACAACACCGTGAAGTCCAAAGAACACACAAGACAGGTCAGGGATCAAGTTATTGAGAAATTTAAAGCAGGCTTAGGCTACAAAAAGATTTCCAAAGCCTTGAACATCCCACGGAGCACTGTTCAAGCGATCATTCAGAAATGGATAGAGTATGGCACAACTGTAAACCTACCAAGACAAGTCCATCCACCTAAACTCACAGGCCGAACCAGGAGAGCACTGATCAGAAATGCAGTCAAGAGGCCCATGGTGACTCTGGACGAGCTGCAGAGATCTACAGCTCAGGTGGGAGACTCTGTCCATAGGGCAACTATTAGTCATGCACTGTACAAAGTTGGCCTTTATGGAAGAGTGGCAAGAAGAAAGGCATTGTTAACAGAAAACATAAGAAGTCCCGTTTGCAGTTTGCCACAAGCCATGTGGGGGACACAGCAACCATGTGGAAGAAGGTGCTCTGGTCAAACGAGACCAAAATGGAACTTTTTGGCCAAAATGCAAAGCGCTATGTGTGGCGGAAAACGAACACTGCACATCACTCTGAACACACTATCCCCACTGTCAAATATGGTAGTGGCAGCATCATGCTCGGGGGGTGCATCTCTTCAGCAGGGACAGGGAAGCTAGTCAGAGTTGATGGGAAGATGGATGGAGCCAAATACAGGGCAAACTTGGAAGAAAACCTCTTGGAGACTGCAAAAGACTTGAGACTGGGCGGAGGTTCACCTTCCAGCAGGACAATGACCCTAAACATAAAGCCAGGGCAACAATGGAATGGTTTAAAACAAAACATACCTATGTGTTAGACTGGCCCAGTCAAAGTCCAGATCTAAATCCAATCGAGAATCTGTGGCAAGATCTGAAAACTGCTGTTTACAAATGCTGCCCATCTAATCTGACTGAGCTGGAGCTGTTTTGCAAAGAAGAATGGGCAAGGATTTCAGTCTCTAGATGTGCAAAGCTGGTAGAGACATACCCTAAAAAACTGGTAGCTGTAATTGCAGCAAAAGGTGGTTCTACAAAGTATTGACTCAGGGGGCCGAATAATTACGCACACCCCACTTTGCAGTTATTGATTTGTAAAAAATGTTTGGAATGATCCACTTCTCACATGTACACCACTTTGTATTGGTCTTTCACGTGGAATTCCAATAAAATTGTTGCATGTTTTAGGCAGTAATGTGACAAAATGTGGAAAACTTCAAGGGGGCCGAATACTTTTGCAAGCCACTGTATAATTGCTAAATCCAGGTCGAGACCCAGTAGATTTCTTATCTGTTGTGTACCTTTGCACTTTGTGGGGGATACAGGTGCAGGCTGGTTGACTCCCTGGTATTGAAATTATTGCAAGCAGTTTAAGCAGTCGGACAGCCTTTGAGTTTTGTATCTTCTTGTGTATATCAGCCTTTTTAGACCTGGATTTTGTAGACCTGGATTGCACTTGCTATTTAGGGAACATGATGGTTATACTTGATATTGGCACTGGCAATATAGTTGTACTGGTCAAAGTTGTAACATGATAATATTGGCACTTGTTATATAAGGCACATTTAAAGACAGCTTTTCTTTCACCATGGTGGAGTTGGTGAAGTGCAATGACCACAGCGGGGCAATCCTGGGGGCTGGACAATCTATAGAGAACTAAATACACCACTGACAGGATGACGTGGTTGTTCTATGCCACAATGACCAGATTCCTTCTCATGGACTTCCTGAGTAATGTCCTATTCCATTTTTTATGTACTTTGAAGAGAAAACAAATAACTACTTTGTATGTGAATCTTCTGGATTTGCTGGGTTAGCTCCACCCTATAAGGCGCCAACAGCTGCTAATATTAAAAAAATTGTTCAGTAAGGGTTGCAGTACCATATTAACTGTTGGTGTTTTGAGGCTCCCTTCCACGCAGTGTGGGAGAAGCACTATATCGCTGACTGATCATTCAGTGCTCAATGGGACAGCAGTTTCCTGGACTGCCAGGGTTCAGGCCCTTTTTTGGTCTTCCAGGATACAGGATAAGAGATGGTCGCACAATAAAACCTGAGACTAGTAAAAGTAAAACCTTTTTTAATTAGCTGGGGCTGCCTCCAGCCCCCTTCAGTCCACGGGCTCCCTCGTGGTCTCTCTGGACCACTCCTATCGTCCACTTGCCTTCCCAATAAACGTATCCAGTCACACTCTGCTGCACATGTGCAGCCCAGCTGCATGCATGCCCCCGCCACGATCGGGTCACCAGGAGCGATCTGGTTTTGGGCTAGTCCATCTCTTCATAGGGGATTCTCAGCAAGGCTTTTATTCTTTATAAAGATATTCCCTAAAAAGGATTTAAACAATGATGCTGGCCAGCTTCCCTGCTCGCTACATAGTTTTTTGGCAGTTATACAGAGCGACTGCCATGCACTAAGTTCTTTTGAAAATAAATAAATCCCTGAGAATCCCCCCCCCATGAAGAGATGAATTAGTCCAAAACCTGTCGCTTCTGTCAGATTTCTACTTCCTACTGTAAGTGACAGCAACTTAGGAGAAAAGTAATTTATGGCTCATTTTTCTCTGAAAAAAACCGTACTTCTTATTTGTTTGTTTGCACATATTTTACAATGTTTCGCCATAGTGCCCCTTTAAGTGTGTACATAGCTTTAGAATGTAACTTGACAAGTGTCCACCTCCTCCTTCCTGTATCATAGCTTGCCATTATTATGTGTGTACTTTTGTAACTTCCCCTTCTATTAATTACCCTAGAGGGCTGGAGCTTTATAAACAAGCAAATAATTTTTTTCCTCTTTTTGCCAGGATTCACATCGCTTTGGACAGAACATCAAACAAGCAATGCTTGAAATTCTGGGTTTATTTAACATCAGTACAAACAACTGCAACAAGGCCAAGAAGTGAAATGCCCACATTTTTTCAGAAGAGACCAGAACACGATCTTACAGACCTAAATTCCACTTCACACTGCAACACTTACTAGGAAGACTGATTCTAGTTGCTGAATGTAGTGACTGCAAGTCCGTATCAGCTGGTCTTGCCGTCTGTTAATTTAAGATTTTTATTTTCTTTACAATTTTTATTTAATTTTTTTAAGGTCTGCGGAACATACACACCCTTCCATCATACCGGTTCATTTGCTGCTAGAATATGTCTCCCGGAAATGTTACAAGGGCTTCTTATGTTTTGGTTTCACGTAGATACCCGTGTTTTAATTCATCTGCTATACTTTAAACATTCATTGTTTACTTTTAGTCTATTTTTTTTTTAACATTGTCAACGTTCAAAGATTCAACTCTTTTATTTATAGCTATATATATTTTTTTGCCAACTGCAACCCCCAAGGAGGGTTAATACCTGGGTCCAGAAACACACCTGCATCGCCGTGCATGAACACATGGGAACATTAACTGCTAATATCTGTAAATATCACTTTAACTGTATCACATTAGGTTGCTTTCAAAGATGCTTTATAGGCTAAATGGTGTGTAACAGTTTTCTTCACTTCTTTCCTCTTCATCAGGACCTCGAATTTCATATTTTACAAACAGTAGAGGTGGTTAATAGTGTTGTTGTTCAAATTTGGGTTGTTAAAATTCAGAAACTTGAATTTGTGCATCACTACATTTCAGCAGCCAGACAAGTGGAAAGGGTCGGGGGAGTTCACTTATTTGCGCTTCAAATACAAATAAGTAAATTCCCCCGATCCTGTCCACTTGAAAATTGTAGTTTAGCCCAAAAAAAACCCCAAACCACTTTTTTCTGACCAAGGGCCCTTTCACGCTGTGTTTGGTGTGTTGTGTTTTATCACAACATAAAACTGATGTTCAATGACCCATATCTCTTGCCCCTGCTTACTGCTCACTCCCCCCCCCCCCCCCCCTACACATGTCGGCTGTACGTCTATGCACTGCCTTACAAGGCTGCAGTACATAATATTCCAGATAACGGAATGCATTGCCATTACTCAAAAAAAAAGGCACACCTCCTGCAACGCACTCAGCTTAGTCATGTAAGTGTTTTGTGAATGTGTTTGTGTTAGCACAATGTATATACAGTATGTGAACAGCCCTTCCTGCAGAGAAATACTACTTATCTTAACGTAGACAGAGTGAAGCTAGCCTGGAACAGACGTTTAGTTTTGCTGACTCTGTGATCGTAACAAGTACTTGAATTTCAGGGTTATGGTTTTTTAACCACTTAGCAACCCTTGCCACGCTTATCTACGCCCCTTTAAAATTCACCTGGGGCACAGGGGCGTAGATAGGCAACTCCTGTTTGTTTTCCCGCTGTGAGCGTTCGCGTGCGCGGCCGCGTGCACGCGGATGCGCGGCCGCGTGCACGCGGATGTGCGGCCGCGTTCGGCACCCGCTGGTCAGCCAATCAAAGTGTTTACAAGTTTGAATGAGCACTGCCAAAGCCAATGACAGTGCTCATTCATTCAGAATGTGTGTAAACATTGAATCAGTCACTATGCTGTTACAGTTACTGAGATCACTCGTGAGAGGATCTCAGATAACCAATACAGCATTAGTGAGTGATCAGCATCAGTGAGGGTTTTTTAAAATAAATTATACCCCCATTAAGCCCATTAACCCTTGCCTCCCTGAAATGTTAGAATTGCTGTGGTTTTTAGGTGAAAAACCCTGTGGTAGAGAAGTGGTTAAATTACTACAGGATATTTGCTTGTGAATGAATGCTTGACCAGGGAAAGGACAATGCCATGTAGAAGTGAATCCATCCTATAAGTCCAGGATGCTTTAAGTGAAGATGTACAACTTTTTGATGTGTGCCTTTTGTTTGTGGTTTATAAAAATAGCTCTGTTATCAGTGGCGTAGCTAAGGTGATTTGGGCCCCAGTGGAGCCCCCCAAGCACTCTACACATAACAATAGATATGGTACACCAAAACCTGGCAAGGACCCCAGTGCAACTGCAACCTCTGCATCCCCTCTTGCTACGCCACTGTCTGTTACCCTGAAGGAGTTGAGAAATCTGTTTCTGATTCATTGAGATAGCAGGAGTCACGCGGACATTATAACTTGTACAGCTGATAACAGTTGAAGGACAAACATTTTTGAAAAAGTATTAATTACAAATGTTATTGCTATTTAATCCTCAATCCAATGAGGCATCACCAAGTTCTCTTTTAAGAAAAGTTTTGCGTTCTTACTGTCTGGTTTATCAGGAATACCTTTATAAAGACATAACCGTTTCTCGTATGGTGTAAAGTTTGGAAAAGCTAAGAAGAGTCCATAAAGTGAACTCGGCCTCATAAATTAGGGAAGGATGAACTAATACAAGAGCTAGTGAATCCAATCAACAAATAAGCATGCATTTTTTAATAAAGGGAATGCATAGTGATTTTTTTTTTTTATATATACAATATATGTATATTGGTTTAACTTATTTACGTAAGGATTTTCAAACAGATTTTTGAAAATATCAGTTTTACTCTCTTTTAATTCAAAACGTGCTTTATATTGCACATGAATATTTCATACTTGTCTGGAGCGTCGCACGTTGGTGGGAGTGGCAAGTTTTGTAAGTAAAAAGATTGTTTGCTTTACCTGGGCTACACCAGATATTTTAATCACTATAGGTCCAAATGCACCGGCCCAGTCATCCAAGCATAACGTACCTATCTCAGTAATAAATGCAGCCAGTATCCACTCTCCCATAGTAAAGACTACGGCCAGTATTTGTTCAACGCCAACAACCCCTTCTCCTCCCCCCCCCCATATCTGCTCCTTCTCCACTCCGTTAGAAAGAAGTGCATCCAGTATCGGTACCTCACCTCGTCCCTTAGTAAAAAGTGTGGCCAGTATCTGGGTATCTGCTCCCCCCAAAAGTATGAAGTGCTGCCAGTATTTGTGACCCCCACCACTGCTTCCAGTGCAAAGTGCGGCTAGTATCTGTACCCCCCCCCCCCTCCGTTAGAAACAAGTGTGCCCAATTTCTGCCTCCCCTAATTGGTAAGAAGTGTGGCCAGTGTCTGTATACTCCTCTCTCTCCCTACCTCCAGTTACCCCCAGTAAGAAGTATGGCCGGTTTCCAACCCCCCCCCCCCCCCCCCAGTAAGAATTACAGCAAATATTTGTCCTCTCCTCTTTTGTAAAACCACAAGCTTCTACATTAATATTTTAAACTCCACCTGCTGATGAGATTCACAGTATTTCTAGTATTCATTTGCAATATTTTGTGCTTTGTACCACACTACTATGCATCCCCTTAAAGTGGAACTGCAGCAGATAGACAAAGCCACTCACAGCCTTGAAGGGTCAAACTGGTCCTTCACGATTGAGCTGCAATCTCCTGGTCTCACATTGTACTCCAACAGTGTTTAAGTGTTAATGTATTTACATTGAAGGGTGCTTAAGATGTCTTAGAATGGGGCCCTGATCAATATGATCAATAGTGCAGTATTTCCATGATTGACTTTAGCATCTGTTCTGCAATACTGTCAAGTTACCTACAGCATGTACCGTGTAACCTGTTACTAAACTAGCTATAGTGTATGTTAATTCCTGTTTGTGCTTCAAAAATGTTGCTGTTGGTTGTGAAGTGTTCCTTCCCTTCACTCTTGTAGATTGTTCCTCTGTACTGCATAATATCAAATATCAGTTGTTAACAACAAACGCAGATTATAGGCTAGTGAGTCTAGTGAGTTGCTGCTTACAGTAAACAATGGTATTGACATGACCTGATAAAACAAAACAGGGCTTACATCGGTAATGCGGGTAACATGCATTATTGATCACATGCTCCTTTTAAGGCATTTTAACCATATAAGTACATAAACATTTTAGTCTATAGATTTCCGTTACGGGGTGAGAAAAAATTATTAATTTAGACACTTGTACAGTGTCAAGTGACTTTACCTGCAAATGCCACCTGGAGGTGATTTTGATGTGGCATCTGCGCTCTTGCTGCATGAGATGTGATGAAGCCATCACATTTAGGGCAGATGTGTGCAGCACTCGTGTTTCTGTAGGTTTCCTTTTTAGCTTGTGTAAGAAAAAGATTGCTTCATTTTGTACTTTTGTAATTGCTGGTGTCCTATTCATAAATCTCATCTTTACTCTTTGACCTCCTGGCAAGGCTTGGGCATTATGGCGCCCGTGTTCATAAAGGATCATCGGTGGTAGTGCCTTATGTATGCAAGAGTCCACACCATACAAGCTATGGTGGAGTTCGCAAATGCAGTAAACCTATAAGGACCATAGATGTATGAGAGCAAAGTAATGGTCTGTAGTTTATATAATATATGGTTGTTTCATCTGCCCATACCTCGCTGCTGCCCATATGTCACACAATCACAGGAAATTGTTCCTGGGCACATGTGGTTTTGCTGTGCACGAGATCTGTAGAACACGCACATTATATAGGATAAATAACACATTTGCTAGATGCTTGAATGTATAATATGGCCTTTTTAAATGTCCAGGCCTATTTATTTAGAAAGGTTCAAATAATGCTGCAGGGAGGGCCTGATACCACTAACGCAGTTGTGTCCGCTTCAGTCCGCTTTTCAGCATCCGTAACATTGATGTGTAACTGAAAAGTGGGCACAACTGTGCCAGTGAGCTCAAGGCCTAAATGTGGAGGACATCCTCAGAACAGCCAATCAGAATCCTTGTTTCAGCTGATTGGTTGCTCTGGGTGACAGCTCTGCTTTTATCGGCCTCTCACTATAATTCCACTCTAAAGATCCTCACACGTTAGTTTCTTCACTTTATCTGTTCTTGTTTGAGAAAGCCTGTGCAATAAATCCTGATACTGAGACTTGTGGTTCTCATTTTCATTCCTACTTGATAGATGAAGAGGTAAAAAAACAGGAATTGCCAAAATATTAACATCTGGAACTTTTGTCATCTACCAGGAGTAAAGATAATCAATGAAATGCATATGATTGTATGCAGATTAGAATTGGGTCAATCAGGTTCAGCAGGAAGTGCTTTTGATTTGGCAAATTCCAAGCTATCTACAATTTGGATTAAATTTGCATGCAAGCAGTGGTGTAACAATTGAAGACGGTGGTGTTCCCGCCACACCCTGCCAGCCACATAGCGCCTGAATTGGGCGCCATTACAGTTACAATGCTATAGTCCACAGTCCGCGAGTTGCAACGACTCAAAAGGGAAATAGTATTCAACATGGTCAGAAATTTCAGGGGCAGCAGGGTGAGCTGTCATTCGGCTCAACCTGCGTCCAACTCGCTGGCAGTGTTACAAATACGTATGCCGTAACAATACCTCCTGCAACCATGGTGGACTCTGAGGGCTATAGGGGCCTTCTCCCCCCCCCTCCCCCTTTCGCAGAGTAAGCACAGGGATTGCAGTTATGTGGACTAAGTTATTATAATCCATGCCTCATGTGGTCCCCTGCTCCTCCTGGCATCCACGTGCTGCATGCTGACATCCTGAGTCTCTTGAAGTATGTCACATCACATCACCAGGAGCCTCAGGGTGGCAGCATAGAGCATGCGCTCCTGGGAGGAAGAGGAGACCAGATGCAGTGTGCACTTGGTAAATATAACAGTGCTCACTGCGCTTACACGGTGCAAGAGGGGGGTGGAGGACTGGAACAGCTGATCACTACAGGAGAGAATGGATTGTCCAGCCATGGTGTGGAGAGAGGGGGCACCAGGACAATTTTACACCCCTGCATGAAGCTAAAATTATTTTCATCTCATCAACAATTTCATGCTGGAAAGCTTAACGTTACTCCTGCTTTCGGCATTTCTCAGTCTAAGGCTAGTCCTTCTGGTTTCTTTCTCAAGCCGCTCTAGTCTGTTTGATTAGCTGTTAATGATTTCAGTGGGCAACCCTGCAGAACTGAGAGAGCTATGAACAGCAAAGGCAGCCACAGAATACCTATTAAGTCTGCACGTGTATGGCCAGTGTACCATCTGTAGACCTGCCCAGAGATGCTGCAGAGCAGTGTCTGATGATAGAGAGGGTCTATTGGCTATATGCCAGCCTACAAACTTCAGCTAGGGGTGTGTTTATGCAGTGGTAACTGTAGTTCTTCTATTCACCTCTGACCAATTGCCATGGAGACACAATGCTCCCTAGTCATTGGGTGGGAAATGTCCATCCAATCCAATAGAGTTTGTCTGGGAATTGTCCTTCATTGAGCAGCATATTGCAGGGCTGGATTTCTGGAAAGGACAAAAAGGCCCGGGGCTTGGGCGGCTGCAGCAAGCCAGAGTATATGTTCTTTGGGCACTTTCAGTGGAGAAGATGAGCCGATAATCGCTCTCTACATTGGATGTAAATGTAATCTCATGCAAAGCCTTTTCTCTTTGGCTCCAACCAAAACAAACGTACGTTACACAAGTAGAGTCCATCATATGTGAATTTAAAACCATAGAGGAAGACAAATCTATTTTGGTTATGCAAAAGAATGTTTATTACAGCATATGAATCAAAGTTTTATGTTTCTCAGTTAACCCTTTGAAGAAGGTGCACTTCCCCTGATTTGAATGTGTTTTCTAAGGTATGCCTTCAAAACACTAGCCTTAATGTTATTAGTGTTATAGCTTTTTCACGTTCTTTTATGCTTACATATGTAACTATATTTATTTTATGGTCTGGAATGTGTTTGTAGGGTGTGGGTATATATTATATTTGGCCCAGGGTAAATGCCCAGTAAATTACTTCCTATGTAGTTGTCACTTACATGAAGTATTACGTTCTGAACCACTTCCCAACTTTTTTGGAACAGTCGATCTCCTCACCGGGGATTTTCAAGGTTTCCTTTACACTTTTTAAAGCAGCCTGCCTCCTTGTGTGTTACTATTGGACTGCGCCACTCAGGATGTGTGTCTGTGTTTCTCAAGGATTGTTATTGAAAATAAAAGAAACCTTGAGAGTCCCTTATGTGGAGAAGTACTAATCCAAAATCTGTCAACGCCAGGTCATGGCTATTACATTTTAAAGTAAAGCATGTTTAGTTAATTTCCTTTGAGACAAATGTACGTGTACATACATATTTTACATTTTACAGTTTTTCACCATAGTGCCCTTTAAATAGAGCCTGCCATTGTTAATGGTGTTTATCCCAATACTGCTGCTTATTTAGATGCAATCCATAGCTTCTAAAAAGTATCTGGTAAATAGAACTACACGTGTCTGCACCTCCCTGGTAGCTCCTCCCCCAACACACCGGTCCGGGGGCTGCTGCTGATCACTGATTGGACATGGAGTACCTACAATATATTTTAAAGTGTTACTCCAGGCACAGAACAACCTTAAATGCAAACACAATGCTATTATTTTATCTTAAATCCTGCAATTGTCCACAAAACTTTGAACAAATGTTATGTGCTGTGCACTCTGGTATCACCTTTGTTTGTGTATATTTTATCCCTGTAATATCTCTTTGAAGAATGTTTACTTCTTTTTTTAACTGGGCTTTCCTCAAGCCAATTTACAGTCATTTGAGAGGGAAGGTTGATTTTTGGGAGGGCTGAGGACTCTCACGAACAAAGGCTTTGCAGAGGTCATGCAGTAAGAATTTGAGAGTGACTCTAGATACAAATGGTTCCCAATCCCTGTTGGTACTCAGTTCCAGGTCTTATTTTTCCTCCTTATTTTGCAGTGCATGGTCAGGAACTCAGACTCCTCCCACTTCCTTGACTGTCACTGCTGTAAGCTGCAATCTCACAGAGATTGCCTGTGCCTTCCCATTTGCACTGTGCAGCGTGATGATGCCATTCAAGCAGCAGTAACCACACCTATGGATCCTGACATTGGCTGGCGGCTTCTGGTCTTGTGATCTAAATTTTAGGACAGGATTTAAGCCTTGTACACACTATCAATTATAATTGGCCAATGATTGGCCAATTTTACCTTCTCCATATAGTATGAGGGCCAAAAGATTTTGAATACTATGAGCAGATTGTGCAGGTAAGCTCCCATACTACATGGAGGTGGTAAAATTGGCCAATCATTGGCCAATTATAATTGATAGTGTGTACAAGGCTTTACAGTTGCAGAAGCCTAATTTTACACATACATAAAAAAGGAAATATAGGAAATATCTGATGACTGATTACTGAGGTTTTAGACAATATAATCCGTGGGTATAGGCTAAATATTGTAAACAAAGGCAACTTGTAGAAATGAAATGGGACATTAAATGTACAGTGTTAATTTGAACAAATTTTTTTTTTTAAACATACAATATTCGGGGGAGGTGCACCTTTACATTTACAGCATCAGGCTGAACCTGGAATTTAAGTGTGAAATACTTTGTACATAAGCTATGAATAAAACTTCTATATTACATATAATTCTGGTGTCTCACACAAGTATAGTTGCGAATGTGGAAGAGGCTATATAAATGTGCACTATTTATATAAACATGACCGGCTGGTGTCAAATTAGAGTTATTTAGTTAAATCGGGTCTTGATTCAGTGATGTAGGTGAAATCTGATCTAAAACTCAGGTTCTTAGATATTACGCTGCCAATGAAAACCGTTGTTCTGAATAATGAGAATTGTATTTGATAACATGACCTTTTCTTCTTTTTTTTTTGTCATAGTTGGTTGGTATGAAAACTTATTTCATTAAATAAGATCAAATCATATAGGAGTCCTCTTCTGTTTTTGTAACATGAAATACCACTGCATGTAAATAACAGTGAGCTTTGTTGGGTGTAAATCTTAGTATTCCTACGATATTGGATTTAGACTGTCATTAAAAAAGTTTAACTTTTCTTGTATCTGCTTTTTTTAGTATGTGTTCTGTTTTTCTTTTTCCCTGTTATTTTATTTTATGTTGATGTTGTTTCCTGGTTCCACTTTTGTGGTCACACCTTACAGGTGTTATGTTGTTACTTCACCAATACAACACAAAGAAAATTCCAAGTAAGGGCAGGTTCACACTAGGTCCGAGAACGTATCCGTGGCTCTGTTTTGGGGAAGCAGCAAATTTGGGCGCATGAGGCAAGTGGACAAAAAGGGCGCCACCATTCACTCCCATAATAAATATCATTTGATGGGTGCCGAACAGGAAAAAAGGGCGCCCGGAGATTAACGTTTTCAAACGACGCCCGGAGATTATTAACGTTTTCAAACTGCGCTTCTGATGATTTAAGTTTACAAAATGCGCCCGTGATGAATAACGTTTACAAAAATACTAAACATATTTATCGTATTTAACTAAAACGTTATTTAAAATGTTATCCCTTACTGTTTGTAAAACATTATTATTCACATAATAAAGCGGTCAGTAAGTAAATTGTAATATATTTTTTACAGTCACTATTTGTAGAACATTATTATCCACACAATAAAGCGATTACTAAGGGGGGTTTTAGGGTTAGGCACCTCCAGGGGGGGTCTTAGGGTTAGGCACCACCAGGGGTGGTCTTAGGCTTAGGCACCACCAGAGGAGATTTAGGGTTAGGCACCACCAGGGGGGGGGTCTAAGGGTTAGGGATAGGTACAGGGAGGGTTCTGTGTGAGAGTAGGGTTAGGATTAGTTGTAGTAAAATGTTAATAATATTTACTAATGTTTTACAACAGTTATTACGAACATACTTTTATTATACTACATAATATTGTACTATATTTTTTTCACTGTTGGAAACTATATTTTCAAATTTTATTACATTAAGAAACGGTAAATGAAGGTTATTCACAATATTATAAAGATTATACATATAATATTGTTTTTTAACAAACTTTAATTAGAAGTTTCACTTTTAAAACAGAGAAGATTATAGTTTTCACAATTTGCGATTTCATACACCTTTATTAAATGTTTTTTAAAGTGTAACTGTCGGGCATAAAATCAAAAATCAATTCTTTATTTTTATCTGGTAAACAAGTAATAAGGATGCGAACTAGGCAATCCAAAAGTTAAAATCTCTATTACTTTTCTTGTTTATAAATGATCATTCCCCAGTTTACCTGACTCTTATTTAGTACACACAACATTTGGTAAATTTTTTGCTTCTGTAGATTAGTTAAGTCTGAGGGGAAATAAAGAAGCAAAAAAGACAACCCAGCATGCTCTACAACTTCCTTTGTGCGGCAACGTACCAAATAAGAGTCAGGTAAACTAGGGAATGATCATTTATAAACAAGAAAAGTAATAGAGATTTTAACTTTTAGATTGCCTGGTTAGCATTCGTATTACTTGTTTACCAGATAAAACAAAAGAATTGATTTTTGATTTTATGCCTGACAGTTACACTTTAAAGAGACCCTGTAACAACATTTTCAGCCTTATTTCTTGTATCCTATAAGTTCCTATACCTGTTCTAATGTGGTCTGTCTTACTACAGCCTTTCCTAGTTGCACAGTGGCTGTATTCTCTCTGTTATATAATCTAATCTTCTTTCCTTTGATGGCTTTGTCAGACTCAGGCAGGAATGTGCTGCTCTGCTTGTGATAGGCAGAAGCTATACACACCCTCTCCACGCCCCTGCAGGCTCTGTATGAGTCACAGACTGAGCTTCTCTCAGCCTATCACATGCTGGTTAGCAGCCATGTTTTTTTGTTTGTAAACACTGCCTAAAACTGGCAATAACAAGCCAGGATTGCAGCAGGGAGTGGCAGAAACAGCACAGAGGGGCCCAAGAGAACATAATGAATAGAATGGTATGCTTTTTATTGTAAGAATTTTAGAGTACAGATTCTCTTTAATTTGTAAAACATTATTGTAAACGAAATACAACACTATTTTTATAATCGATATTACCGCTGATCATTTACACCACGCGTCCTTTTTTCCCCACGCCCTTTTTGTATGTACGCCCATTTTGGGGCCCGGACCAAAACCAGAGCCACGGATACTAATTTCAGAAATAGCAACAGGCTTCACTCACTTTCAAAACTGATCCATGTGCATTCCGGGGATCAGTTTTTAAAAGCTGACCGTAAGGGTCCGGATTTATCAGGACTTCACGGACCCGGATCGATCCCTGATACACGGAGGGGTAGTGGCAAGCAATGCAAAAATGGATCTCCCTCTACACAGAGAACTTGGCACACAAAACGGAGGGTGATCTGCACTGCCTACTGCCTGCTCCTTCCCCCTATAGGTGTCCCCCCAGGTAGCCTGAGGGGGTAGCAGCCAAGACAGGGGGGCTGTGGGCACAGCGTCGGTGAGGGGGGTCGCCCCTCACCTGGGTCCCCCCATCCCCGCTCCCCCTCCAGCTATGTGTCGCAGAAGTATACGAGCAAGCGTTTTTGGAAGGAGGGGGAAAAAAACACGCAAACTGATCAAAAACGTTTGCTGCAAAAGGGCAGCACGGATCCATTTGCTCCGTCCTGCAACCGTGCCTAGTGTGGACCTATCCTAATAGGCATATGGAAGGTGGGTTTGCCTCTGCATTCCCTGACTGCTTGAAACCCACCTTCTACCACCTCTGTAGTTGGAAAGTCTATTGTATTTCACAGCAAAAGAAAAATTGCAAGCAAAAATAAAACATTGTACAAATATGCGATCACATAGGCCAGAAAAACAGCCCTGATATTGTAGGGACTAGTGTGCGCCCTGTGGAGAAAGTGTGTACAGCGCTCACTCTGTGCACTGTAATATAAGAGTTATACCATAGAACCTGCATCAACTGTTTCAGAACATTCTAACACATACACAGACTAAAGTCAAAAAAGTCTCTATAGCTTAGGGAACAGTTCAGTAGGCAATCAACCATCAATGTCCACTCCACAGGATCGATGCAATACACCACCAATGAGGCAAATGCTCCTAGACACCTCCGCAGTAATTAGTATACAGTAATACTCTCACCAATGTTTAGAGGCTGGTACCAAGGATGCCAGCAAACTCGCTTTATATATCTCTCCACTATTCCGATGGCCTTCTTCCTGCAAATAGCTCAGAGAAACAAGGGGGGGTGCATAGCGTAAACCAGTTTGGATACTAGTACATCAGCAATCCCTCCACCGGTGCAGATTCCTATGCTGACCCTCTAAAGACCAGCTGTAACGTTTGTGATGCCGGCTGCTGCTTGATTTACCCTCGTGTCATGGCTGTATTCCTTAAGAAACTCAGAAACGAAAGCTCCCATAGCATAATTCCATTTAATAAAACTTATGAACACATAAAAGTTACACTCACATTTGTTAAAACGATATGCGCATATCATAAAAAGAGGCTCCTCATCTGTAGCTGTCCATCCGCGTCTCTGCTGCCGTTCCGCCTGAAGCCACGCCCTACCGGTTTCGTCACGTATGACTCATCAGGGGCTTGGCCTGGCGTTGGCAGGGAGACGCTATAACCAGTATCGTATGTAAATTACTTCCTGTATGCTGTGGCTCGATCGCGCTCGCCGCTGGGCTAATGGACGTAAACATTTCGCATATACAGGTGACCAATACCAAGCACCATAGGAACTAGATTTTCATTGTATAAATTACAGAATATAATACTTAAAAAGGCAATCGCCGTGATACACATAAAAATACTTAGTGTCAATTTCTGTCTCACCCCTCTAGTAACGTGATCCTACGTAAAATGTGCTTCTATACTCCTCCCACTAAATACACACTCCTGTGTGTCGTAATAGAACAGTGCAGATACATATATCTAAAACAATTTAAATATCTGAATGACCTCAGGAAAAAAAAAAAAATAATAATAAAATAAAAATAGTCCCAGTGTGTGGCGTAGTCACACACTGAATACCAAACTGCGCCGACCAATAAACATCTCACCCCAAAAACCCGCTATTGTGACATAGGGAGGGGCACCAGTAACCATATTAATTTCTCTGGGGATTTTGCCCCCATTAGTGAGTTCTAGATGTATGTCACAGGTTTTGGGGTCAGTGTATGAAACGTGAGATTTAACATGAATGCATATGTATAGTGAGGGACATGTGACATCTGTATATGGTTGCTATAAGGTCCAATTGGGTTAAGGGGAGGACGGTCCCAGCAGTGATCAAACTAATTTTTATATAAGAGAATCACTGTTAAATCACTTGCATATGTCACAGGTCTATCGCAGGCTTTGATGAAGGGTTATGTCACAATAGCGGGTTTTTGGGGTGAGATGTTTATTGGTCGGCGCAGTTTGGTATTCAGTGTGTGACTACGCCACACACTGGGACTATTTTTATTTTATTATTATTTTTTTTTCCTGAGGTCATTCAGATATTTAAATTGTTTTAGATATATGTATCTGCACTGTTCTATTACGACACACAGGAGTGTGTATTTAGTAGGAGGAGTATAGAAGCACATTTTACGTAGGATCACGTTACTAGAGGGGTGAGACAGAAATTGACACTAAGTATTTTTATGTGTATCACGGCGATTGCCTTTTTAAGTATTATATTCTGTAATTTATACAATGAAAATCTAGTTCCTATGGTGCTTGGTATTGGTCACCTGTATATGCGAAATGTTTACGTCCATTAGCCCAGCGGCGAGCGCGATCGAGCCACAGCATACAGGAAGTAATTTACATACGATACTGGTTATAGCGTCTCCCTGCCAACGCCAGGCCAAGCCCCTGATGAGTCATACGTGACGAAACCGGTAGGGCGTGGCTTCAGGCGGAACGGCAGCAGAGACGCGGATGGACAGCTACAGATGAGGAGCCTCTTTTTATGATATGCGCATATCGTTTTAACAAATGTGAGTGTAACTTTTATGTGTTCATAAGTTTTATTAAATGGAATTATGCTATGGGAGCTTTCGTTTCTGAGTTTCTTAAGGAATACAGCCATGACACGAGGGTAAATCAAGCAGCAGCCGGCATCACAAACGTTACAGCTGGTCTTTAGAGGGTCAGCATAGGAATCTGCACCGGTGGAGGGATTGCTGATGTACTAGTATCCAAACTGGTTTACGCTATGCACCCCCCCTTGTTTCTCTGAGCTATTTGCAGGAAGAAGGCCATCGGAATAGTGGAGAGATATATAAAGCGAGTTTGCTGGCATCCTTGGTACCAGCCTCTAAACATTGGTGAGAGTATTACTGTATACTAATTACTGCGGAGGTGTCTAGGAGCATTTGCCTCATTGGTGGTGTATTGCATCGATCCTGTGGAGTGGACATTGATGGTTGATTGCCTACTGAACTGTTCCCTAAGCTATAGAGACTTTTTTGACTTTAGTCTGTGTATGTGTTAGAATGTTCTGAAACAGTTGATGCAGGTTCTATGGTATAACTCTTATATTACAGTGCACAGAGTGAGCGCTGTACACACTTTCTCCACAATATACTCTAGGGAGGTGATACCCCCCACGTGTGAAGCGATCCTCTGGGGTACTTCCTGGTTCATAATTAACATATCTCATACAATTTAGGGAGGAAAGAGAAGGGAGGAGCGCCCAGACCACACAGTTTTTATAGTGTGCGCCCTGCCTCTATTTTCCACCACACCCCATAGATGCTGTATTGTATTGACATTTGGAGGCCGAAGTAAACACAATTCATCCTACTAGGTCATCTTCTTTCATTGCTCGATGGTTCAGTTCTGCTCATGTCCTCATTTCAGCCATCACAGCAAAGACTAGGGGCCCGATCCAATTCACTTTTTCTCAAGTTTTCTCGTTGGTGATGGTTTTTACATTTTTCACACTTTTCAGCATTCTGCTATTAAAAAAAGTGCCCAAAAGTAGGTGAAAAGGTATTGGCAAAACTATTGAGTATTTTATTGCTTGCTGGTGGCTTAAACTGCATTTTATTTATAATCTTCTGTGTCAGAGGCAGAGCCCTTAACCACACACACTGGATAAGCATACATTCACATACACACTGTAGATTCTCAATCTCAGACTCAAAGACGACATACGTTGCAGCAATGTGGCAGCACAAGTCAGCGCGGCACCTGTCATCCTCCCTCAGCTAGCCATGCTTTGAGAGTGCAGCTACTGGGTTGTTTGGGGGCAGTGAGTTACACTGACACATGGGTGAGGTGATGTGTCCTATATGCCCTCCAATTCTCCTCAGCACTGTACCCCAAACTGGCTCCTTCCTTGCCTTTGCCCTGATCATGGACACTATGACTGGTCTACAGCTATGCCTTCCCAGCAAGCTGTAAGGCACTTTTGTGTGATCTCTCATGACCAGCAGTACATGTTCAGAGTTTTGTTACAGTAGTTCTGAAGGTTTAGACCAGACAGGCTAGCCTTCCCCCACGCATATCAGTGAGCCATTAGATAAAAAGGAATTAGTGCAAAGCGAGATACAACCAAAACTGAACAAGTTATATGAAAGGTACAAAAAATCTTCGCTTTATTATCATTTAGTATAAAATATATGTGAGAATTGGATGTCAGCAGAGGCGTCCGAGCCATTAGGCAGCTATAAATTTTCGCCTAAGGCGACAGGAAGAGGCAAGGGCGCTTCTGCACTGAGTAGTGAGAGAAGAAATGCCTCTCAGCTGACTCAGGTGTCAGTTTACACAGCAGCAGCGGGGCTGACTGGACTTCAGCTCAATGATTCAAAGAACCACAGTAATGAATGAGTCAGTGAGAGAAGGCACTCATCCTAGTCAGGGATCCGAGGAGTACAGCATCATCAGCTCCTGAGTCCAACTCCTGAGAATTCAGTCCCTCTCTCTCTGCTACTGCTAACTGCTTGGATGTAGAGACTGTGTAGGAGCCAGGCATTGACTTCCCCCCAGGCCTCCTTTCATTCAATGATTTAGGGTTGGTCCTGTGTCTGCTGTATTCAGGTTTGTTGATGTAAGGCAATGTAAAATACTAGGCTAGCTGATAAAAGTGCAATTAGAGGGCAGGCTAGCTGGTAAATATACACAGCATGATGTAGAACTCGTCTGGAGGGTCAGTGGGAAAAAATCTGTCTGGTCTCTCTCCATTGTTATAATGACTGCATGTGCAGATAAGGTCTTAAACAGGTTGAAAAGTTTTGACAGTCCCTAGACTCCAGGAGGGCTGCTTGCTGACTTGTGTAAGAGATTGGCAGGGACAGCAGTCCTATTACCAGCAACTAGTCTCTGTGTAATGTGGGACTGCAATACAGATAAACTGCTCCATCTCAGGCTATTCTCAGTCTCACTCCACTCCTCCTATCTCTGTATGTGAATAGTGTATGTCTACTGTGTGCTGTGTATAGTGTGCTCTGTGTGTGTGTGTGTGTGTGTGTGTGTGTGTGTGTGTGTTGTGTGCAGTGTGTGTACTGTGTGTGTGTGTGTATGTTGTGTGCAGTGTGTGTACTGTGTGTGTGTGTGTGTGTGTGTGTGTGTACTGTGCTGTGCGTGTCTAAAGTGTGTGTGTGTGTGTGTGTGTGTGTGTGTGTACTGTGTATAGTGTGTATGTTGTGTGCAGTGTGTGTACTGTGTGTGTGTGTGTGTGTGTGTGTGTATAGTGTGTGTACTGTGCATGTCTAGTGTGTGTGTGTGTGTGTGTGTACTGTGTATAGTGTGTATGTTGTGTGCAGTGTGTGTACTGTGTGTGTGTGTGTGTGTGTGTGTGTGTGTGTGTGTGTGTGTGTGTGTGTGTGTGTGTACTGTGTGTGGTGTGTGTGAGTGCATGCCGCAATAAGTATATTTTATGGTGAAACGCTCTGCTGCATAACAACTATTTTCTGGTGAACCCATGCCGCAATAAGTACATTTTCTGGTGAAACGCTGCTGCATTATGATTTTCGGGGGTCTTGGGGGCGGGGTTCACCACAGGAGTGGTGTTCACCATGAGGGGTGCGGGGTATGGGACTGGGGGCAATCAGAGGGGGGGGGGGGGGTGCCACAGGATTTCTCGCCTGGAGTGACAAAATGGCTAGAGACGCCCCTGGATGTCAGACATATCACAGAATAACCCACCCACCCACCAATAAAACCCAAAGTCCAAGGAGCGAGGGCCTTATCCTAATGTGCGCTTTTCATATAGATATGAGGATCCTTTTGAGGAAAGTGGAGGACACTTGACTATTGCATGAACAAAGTTCAAATCAAATCAGGTTGAAATATGGCAAACAGGTACTGTCTCATACTGTGAACAATCTCCAAGAATCAAGGCAAGTCCCACTCGCAGACTCACCAAGTCATCAGGCATGTGCATAGCAAGAGTAGCAGAGGCAGAGGCAGAGGCAAAGATTAGTAGGTAGAAAAGCAAGCGGCAGCGGGTAACAGCTGATATTGCCAGTGTCCGTCAAATGCTTTCTATAAACAGGCAGTAGTGGCTTTCACAGCCATACAATGCAGTTAGTCCGTTTTGCATAAACTCACGGTTCTTTATCCTGCCCGTGTTGTCCTCTCCTCATGTCAGCAGCAATGCGGTGTCCAATTTGGATGACACTGAGCAGCCTGTTAGATGGATGTCTGCGGGACGCCAACCCGCTAGTTGTCCATGTGACCTCCGTGTGTAAGGATCTTTTCCGCGCGGACACTTCCGCGTTGTGGTTTCCCAGCACACTTTGCATTGATCGGATTACTGGTCCTCAAGCTCCGCCCACCGACCGGTTTCGCGCATGCGCGCTTCCTCAGGGTGTGGTCAAGTCATGACTAGCAAATTAATTTAAATACTCAAGATCTCCCCAGTTCCGCCCACCGGACGGACTGGGATTGGCTGATTGTCAAGCGAGGATGTGCAGGGTGCCGACCCAACTAGCAAGGGGAGTAAGCTGCTCAAAATCAACAACAATCATGCGGAAAAATTCGCAAGTATGTACTCAGCAGAGGCTATCGTATTTCTACTACAAACACCTAATTTTCAGTGAGTCCCACCATAGGGCAGATCCCCAGGCAGCTTGTGGAGAAGGGGAATGTTTTCGGGTACTTTGTCTATAGGCCCCTATCTGTGTATTGATCCATCGAGGGACCAAGGCAGGTCTCAGGCAGAACAGCGCAGCTAAACACACATGCCATCATAAGAAGCATTGTAATCCAAAATCTACGTTATGTCCGCTAGGGACCAAGGTGCGAAGCTTAAAGATCCAGCTGCACTCCCTCTGCCTGAGAATTCTATCAAAATCCCCTCTACGGGAAGAGATATTAAGTTTATAAATTCCCTTAACTTTTGAACCCGATAGGTCACCTCCATGCAAGTCTTTGTAGTGTTGCGCAAGAGGAGTTGTGTACTCATCATCTCTTGCATTGCGCATATGCTCACCTATCCTCGCCATCAAAGGACGTGTTGTCTTGCCAATATAGTGCAGACCGCAAGGACAGGTGAGCATATACACAACTCCTTCCGTTGCGCAATTAATGAAGGATTCTATCTTATAAGTTCTCTGGCCAAGGGAATCACTAAAGGATGCAGTTCGGTCCACCAGGGGGCACACCTGGCAACCCCCACACCTATACATGCCACTGGGAATTGATTTTCCAAGCCATGAAGTACTAGTACTTCTTATATATTCACTTTGAACCAAATGATTCCTCAGAGACACAGCTCTTTTTGCGGCCAAGTGTGGATATTCGCCGACTATAGTTTTTATATCTTCTGAGGTTATCAAAACTGGCCAGTGTTTTATCAAAATTTCTTTAAGAGATTCCCAGTGGCTGCCATAGGGGGTAGGAATTCTAAGGATGGCCCCCTTCTCCCGATCATTTGTTTCCCAGTGAGCCATTACTGTCACCAGCTTTGCACCATTTTTGGTAGGTGATCAGGGAAGCCACAACTGACACTGCAGTGAGGGGCCCAGGGCTTTAAAGCGATGGAAGGGCCGCATGTGCTGGCAGCGGGCCTGTGGGTCACTAACCAGCACACTGCGTTCCAGCATTGAGAGAAGAGTGACATCAGCGCTTGAACGTGGGGAACAAATGAGTGAGCCCGCTACAGCGGACTTTCTATACTGGGGCACCACCTATAGCTGACTACAGGCTACCTATACTGGGCCACCACCTATACCTGGCTACCTATACTGGGGCTGGAACCACCTATTCCTAGCTACATATACTGGGCCACCACCTATACCTGGCTACCTATACTGGGGCACCACCTATACTTGGCTACCTATAATGAGGGCACTACCTATACTTGGCTACTTATACTGGGGCGCCTATAGCTTGCTACCTATACTGGGGGCACCTGTACCTGGCTAACCTATACTGGTGCATCACCCATACCATGCTACCTATCATGGGGGCAACTATACCAGGCTAGCTATACTGGGGAACCACCTATATTTGAATACCTATACTAGGGGCACCTGTATCTTGCTGGCCTATACTGAGGCACCAGCTATACCAGGCTACCTATACTGGGGGCATCTATACCAGGCTATTTATACTGGGGCACTGCCTATAGCTGGCTACTTATACTGGGGGAAGTTATACCTTGCTACCTATACTGGGGGCACCTAAACCTGGATACCTATACTGGGGGCACCTATACCTGGCTAGGGCAGGGGGACGAGCGGAGATAGAAGGGGACAAGAGGCAATACAGGGGGATAAAAGAGGCACGGGGGAACAGAGGTGGACAAAAGAGACACAGGGAGAAAAGAGATGAGAAGGGAACATGAGGTCAACAAGAGGGACACAAAAGAGGCACAAACTGAAGTGAGACGGGGGGGACAAAAGAGGCACAGGAAGAAAAGAGGGGGACAAAAGAGAACGGCTAAAGGATAAGAATGGACCTACAAGTTCCTACCTCATTTGTTAACCGGGGACTACCTGTATTTTGCTAATGTTTGGCTCCAACCACAACATGCCATGGTCACGCCCACTTTTTCGCCGCAACATGCTGTGCGTGCCACTTTCTTCAGTGTCAGAGCCATGCAGCGCATTTGTGCGCGGACACAGGGGTGGGGTGGCTAGTGGGCGGGCACAGCGACCAGTGGGTGGGCCTGGATGATGTGTGAGGGGCCCCAAAATTTCTGATGGGGGCCCTGTAGGTGATGACAAGTGCATACAGAGAACACCCCACTAAACCTGCCATTTTGGAGATACTCTACCCTTGATTGGGGGCATTGTAACAGACCAACAGGTACGCAGAAGGAGCCCAAGCTTTCCTATGGGCCCATGCATGTTTGCCGAGAGTATATCGTGTATTTGTGAGTGACTGGGGACCCAGCTATGGACTCTGGAGTGGGTGTATTGCAATGTGAACTGTGCTTCTGCTAAAACGGTTTGCATTTTAACATGTAGATAAGCCTTAAAGTGCACCTGTAAAAAAAATTTCAGTTTTTCACAGATACGTGTTAACAGGCCTGTCTGTAAGGTCAAATTGCACTTCTTTGCAACCATGGCAGTAATGCTGCAGCTAGAGTACAGACTGTCCAGAAATTCCCATCTCCCTGTGAAAAGAATTAACTACCACTGTGGCCATACATCTCTCGATCCACCATCCAATTTGATAATTATTATTGAATCCGCTGAAAATTTGGTGCCGCCAAGATCATGCCCGATCGACGATGCAACCAATTTCAGGCCTCGCCACTGCCCCCCATGTGTGCATTTATACATTACCTGTCCTCTGTTGCCCACTGTGTGGTGCTGATCCGTCTCTGGAATCCCTCTCCTTTATTATATAGCTCTTCCATTAGCGCTATAAGCACTATACACACCGCAGGCAGACGCGTGTATAACGCTTATAGCGCTAATGGAAGAGAGGAGGATTCTGAAGACAGATGTGCACCACGTAGTGGGCGACATAAAACCGGTAATGTATAAATACACACACTGGGGGCACATTTATCCACTGGGGCAGCAGCAGATTCCCGAGGGATTTCAGCATGAAATCGATCAGGAATCGGCCTGCGGTGTATGAGCAGCTGACAGATCTCTTATCAGAGAGAGATTTGTCTTAGTCAAATCCGCTCATTATTGCTAGATGTATGGCTCTTTCTGTGTTATTGCTAGATGTATTATTGCTAGATGTATGGCTCTTTCTGTGTTATTGCTAGATGTATTATTGCTAGATGTATGGCTCTTTCTGTGTTATTGCTAGATGTATTATTGCTAGATGTATGGCTCTTTCTGTGTTATTGCTAGATGTATTATTGCTAGATGTATGGCTCTTTCTGTATTATTGCTAGATGTATTATTGCTAGATGTATTATTGCTAGATGTATGGCTCTTTCTGTGTTATTGCTAGATGTATTATTGCTAGATGTATGGCTACCTTTACTAGAGTGACCAGACGTCCCGGATTGCCCGGGACACGTCCCGGATTCGGGGTCCGCTGTCCCAGGCTTAATGAGGTCCCGGGAAACGTCCCGCTTTCAGCAGCGGGACGTCCCGGCCTCTGGACTCTGGCCACTCTCTCCTCAATGAACTGGCAGCGGCGTCTATAGACGCCGTGCCAGTTCATTGCCTGCAGCCCCGCTCCAGCCTCCTCTTCCGGTGTCTGTTTCCGACACCGGCAGGCGAGCAGGGCTACGGCAAGATGGCTGCCGAAGCCCTGTACTAGAGACCTATTTGTGTCTCTAGTACAGGGCTTCGGGCGCCATCTTGCCGTAGCCCTGTCAGCGCGGGAGAGAAGAGCAGGAGGAACAAGACGGTCCCGGGACGGAGCAGCGCGCCAGAGGCCGGACACTTCTGCCAGGTGAGTAAATCATTGCTTTCTTTTCCAGGTGAAATGTTTGCCCGCATTAGGTTTCTTTTCCAGGTGAAATGTTTGCCCGCATTGTTTCTTTTCCAGGTGAAATGTTTGCCCGCATTAGGTTTCTTTTCCAGGTGAAATGTTTGCCCGCATTGTTTCTTTTCCAGGTGAAATGTTTGCCCGCATTGTTTCTTTTCTAGCGAAATGTTTGCCCGCATTGTTTCTTTTCTAGCAAAATGTTTGCCCGCATTGCGTTTCTTTTCTAGCGAAATGTTTGCCCACATTGTTTCTTTTCTAGCGAAATGTTTGCCCGCAATGCGTTTCTTTTCTAGCGAAATGTTTGCCCGCATTGTTTCTTTTCTAGCGAAATGTTTGCCCGCAGTGCGTTTCTTTTCTAGCGAAATGTTTGCCCGCATTGCGTTTCTTTTCTGGTGAAATGTTTGCCCGCATTGTTTCTTTTCTAGCGAAATGTTTGCCCGCAGTGCGTTTCTTTTCTAGCGAAATGTTTGCTCGCATTGCGTTTCTTTTCTGGTGAAATGTTTGCCCGCACTGTTTCTTTTCGAGCGAAATGTTTGCCCGCAGTGCGTTTCTTTTCTGGTGAAATGTTTGCCCGCATTGTTTCTTTTCTAGCGAAATGTTTGCCCGCAGTGCGTTTCTTTTCTAGCGAAATGTTTGCCCGCAGTGCGTTTCTTTTCTGGTGAAATGTTTGCCCGCATTGCGTTTATTTTGTACCGACATGTTGCCCGCATTGCGTTTATTTTGTACTGACATGTTGCCCGCATTGCAGTTATTTTGTGCTGACATGTTGCCTATTGCGTTTATTTTCTGGTGTCCGGGGTAACTGTTACTACATTTATTATTTAATGGTCATAGATGGCTATGTTTGCTGCTTTGTGGTTACGGTATACTATTAGCATCACACAGTTTCTGCACACCCATGATGCAAAGTCTCCGTTTGTCCACATCATGGCGTAAACACTGCTTTCTTATGCCTCGCTGTTACATCATTACGTTAGCTCCGCCATAAAATGTCATGGCCACGCCCATTTTTCGGCGCGGCGCAACCCCCCCCCCAGTCTTCGCCGCTGCGCGCTCAGTCCTCTCCACTTTTCGACCCCCCACGCCCCCCTCCCCGTCCAGGTTGGACCCACAAAAATATGGTCACTCTACCTTTACTCTTTCTGCCAAAATATTCACAAGGTGAAAAGTTTGCACCTCCTGCTAACATCAGCTGCCAGGCATTATATTTTGGCCAGAGCTGGACTTTAGCTACACATGTTGTTTCTTAATTTACAACATATAATTGCAGTAATGTGAATTGTCTTTCTTTCCCAATGATTTCTTAGCACTGTACTTCCTACGGCTGTAATAGATAACAGTTAATAGGTGGTTGAGAAACAGGAAGACAAATGAGGCTGGCAAAACCTCAGCACTTACTGAATCTGACCATGATGCAAATTCTTTCCTGCTGCAGATGTTGAGAAATGGCTTCTGTATAAAATCTTTAATCCTCATTCTTCTATCTTCTAAAAGGTAACCTGAAGTGAGACGACTATGGAGGCTGCCATCTTCATTCCCATATAAACAATGCCAGATTCCTGACTTGCTGTGCTGAAGCTCTGCGGAATATGTTGGCGCTTTATAAATACAAAAAATAAATAAATAGTGACTCTGAAGCAAATAATAATAATAATAATAAAAAAAAAAGATACCCAAGGAGAGGGAAGGCTCTGGGTTCTATAAGCAGTGTTCCCCCAACCCTGTCCTCAAGGCCCACCAACAGTGCAGCAGGGCAGCCATCAGGGGAGACAACTGACACTGCAGTGAGGGGCCCAGGGCTTCTTGGGGCCCCAGGCCCTCCCCCAAAGCACTGGAAGGGTTGCATGTGCTGGCTGCGGGTCTGTGGCTCACTAACCAGCACACAGCATTCCAGCACTGAGAGAAGAGTGACATCAGCGCTTGAACGCGAGGAGCAGATGATTGAGCCCGCTACAGCGGACTTTCTATACGGGGACACTCCTATATCTGGCTACAGGCTACCTATACTGGGCCACCACCTAAACCTGGCTGCCTATACTGGGGCTGGAACCACCTATACCTAGGTACCTATACTGGGGCACCACCTATACCTAGCTACCTATACGGGGGCACCACCTATACTTAGATAACTATACTGAGGGCACCACCTGTACCTGGCTACCTATACTGGGGCACCACCTATACTTAGATAACTATACTGAGGGCACCACCTGTACCTGGCTACCTATACTGGGGCACCACCTGTACCTGGCTACTTATACTGGGGCGCTTAGAGCTTGCTACCTATACTGGGGGCACCTGTTCCTGGCTAACCTATACTGGTGTACCACCCATACCAGGCTACCTATACTGGGGGCAACTATACCAGGCTACCTATACCGGGGCACCACTCATAGTTGAATATCTATACTGGGGCACCAACTATACCAGGCTACCTATACTGGGGATATCTACACCAGGCTACCTATACTGGGGCACCACCTATAGCTGGCTACTTATACTGGGGGAACCTATACCTGGCTACCTATACTGGGGGCACCTATGCCTGGATACCTATACTGGGGGCGTCTATACCTGGCTAGGGCAGGGGGACGAGCTGAGACAGAAGGGGACAAGAGGTAACACAGAAGGATAAAAGAGGCACAGGGGGAACAGAGGAGGACAAAAGAGGCACAGGGCGAAAAGAGATGAGAAGGGAACATGAGGTGACACAGAGGGACACAAGAGAGGCACAAACTGAGAGGAGACAGAGGGGGAAAAAAGAGGCACAGGAAGAAAAGAGGGGGACAAAAGAGAATGGATAAAGGATAAGAACAGACCTACAAGTCCCTATCTCATTTGTTAACCGGGGACTACCTGTATTTTGCTAGTATTTGGCTCCACCCACAACATGCCATGGCCACGCCCACTTTTTTGCCACATCACGCTGTGCGCTGCAGCGAAAAATGTGCATGGCTCCGACACTGAAAAAAACCGCATGTTTTCTTCAGTGTCGGAGCCATGCACATTTTTCGCCGCAGCGCACTTCACGCACGAACACGGGGGTGGGGTGGCTAGTGAGCGGGCACAGCAACCAGTGGGTGGGCCCAGGGAGGGGGGCCCAGGCCAAATGATGCGTGAGGGGCCCCAAAATTTTTGGTGGCAGCTCTGAGTGCATGTTTTGTGGAAATCTACAGAGGCAGTTAATCAGCTCTGCTGAGACACTAATGACCTCACCTGTGCATGTTTGTGGTTTTCTGCAAAACATGTACTGTTGGTGGGCCTTGAGGACCGGGTTGGAGTATAGAGCCTTCCCGTTTCTCTTGGTCTGCTTGTTCCAGCTCCTGCTCCCCCGCTCAAATCCCCCATTGCAGGAGGCTTCGGAAGACTTTGGAGCCTGAGTGCTTCCCAAGATGGACAGCTCTGTACTGCGTGAGAATGGGTTCTCGCGCATGCACGGTACGGAATGGCCCATGGACTTCCGAAGCCAGGCCTGTTCTAGACTTTTTGCTGCCTGAGGCAAACTTGTGAGGATGCACCCTCCCCCCCCCCCCCCCCCAACCCCATTTGGAATTATCGCACAGCACCCCAACAATGTACTCTGCTTTATTTAATGTTCTCACATGACATGCTGCAGCTGAACACAAGCCTCCCCCCTCCTCACTCACTGTCAGACTCCTCACACAGAACTACAAGCTGTTTATCCTCAGTGATGACCTCTTCAACTCGCTCTCCTCTCGCTTCTCCTCCTACTCTGACTGCTGTTAGTGTAAACACAGTACAAAAATGCTGTCCCTGTAATCTCTGCGCATGATGCAAATGTTTCACCTTGCTTCATGAGACAACCGGCCCTGTCCTAAGCCTCCTGCAGCGGCATGGAGCAGTCTCCCACCCAGCGCAGGAACGCGGGGACCATGAGCGGAAAAGGAGGGCTCTATAGGACCCAGAGCCTTCACTCTCCTTAGGTGAGTATCTTTCTTTTTTATTATTATTATTATTTATTAATCATTTCAGACACCCTTTTACGGGAGGTCCACGCATGAGCAGAAGACCCCGACTGACACGATTTAGCCAGTTACCGGTGCTGATTGCGGCTGAACGGAGGCACGCGGGAGGACTGCCAGGAACAACTGAAGTGAGTGGTATATGGAAGCTGCCATGTTTATTATATGTTAAACAATACCAGTTGCCTGGCAGTCCTGCTAGTCTATTTTGCTGAAGAGGCTTTTGAATAACACCAGAAACAAGCATGCAGCTAATCTTGTCAGATCTGACGATGTCAGAAACATCTGATCTGCTGCATGCTTGTTCAGGGGTTATGGCTAAAAGTATTAGAGGCAAAGGATCAGCAAGATAGCCAGACAACTAGTATTGCTTAAAATGAAATTAATATGGCAGCCTCCATATACTTCTCACTTCAGTTGCCCTTTAAAACTCTGTGGGGCCCCCATACTACATGGAAGTGGTAAAATTGTTCAATCAAGTTTTGATAAATGTAGGCAACTTAACCCACACCGACACGTTGTACGCCCACATGCTTGCCACCCGTGCACTGTAAGCTTACACACACAATGCATACCCATGTACACTTGCTTATGTACTTGCACTGTACACCCACCCATGTGCTGTAAGCTCCTGCATTGTACACTCAAGCATGTGCTGTAAGCTCCTGCACTGTACACCCACCCATGTGCTGTAAGCTCCTGCACTGTACACTCACCCATGTGCTGTAAGCTCCTGCACTGTACACCCACCCATGTGCTGTAAGCTCCTGCATTGTACACTCAAGCATGTGCTGTAAGCTCCTGCACTGTACACCCACCCATGTGCTGTAAGCTCCTGCACTGTACACCCACCCATGTGCTGTAAGCTCCTGCGCTGTACACCCACCCATGTGCTGTAAGCTCCTGCGCTGTACACAGACCCATGTGCTGTAAGCTCCTGCGCTGTAGACCCACCCATGTGCTGTAAGCTCTTGCACTGTACACCCACCCATGTGCTGTAAGCACCTTCACTGTACATCTAATTAACATGTACTGTATAAATACATCAGAGGGCAGTATAAAAGCTTGGCGTATGAGCTTTTTGTCCCTAGGCTTTTACAAAGGACTAGGGGACATGATCTGCGCATGGAAGAAAAACGTTTTAGCCATTTTTTTAGGAAAGGGTTCTTTACATTTAGAGTGATTAAGATGTGGAATGCATTGCCACAGGAAGTAGTTATGGCAAATTCTATATCTGCATTTAAAGGAGGCTTAGATGCTTTCCTTGCATTAAAAGACATGTACTAGGTAATGCCCAGTGATGGTGATCCAGGGATTTTATCTTGCCATCTGGAGTCGGGAAGGATTTTTTTTCCCTTTTGGGGCTAATTGGACCAGGCCTTGTAAGGGTTTTTCTCCTTCCTCTGGATCAACAGGGATATGTGAGGAAGCAGGCTAGTTTTGTACTTTATTTTCTGGTTGAACTCGATGGACGTATATATCTTTTTTCAACCCAAATAACTATGTAATAACTATGCCACTATGCACTTTTACCCATGTAGCTTACACACACAATGTATACCCATGAACACTTACTTATGTATTTGCACTGTACACCCACCCATGTGCTGTAAGCACCTGCGCTAAACACTCACCCATGTGCTGTAAGTACCTGCACTGTACACTAACCCATGTGCTGTAAGCACCTGCACTAAACACTCACCCATGTGCTGTAAGTACCAGTGCTGTACACTTACCCATGTGCTGTAAGCACCTTTGCTGTATACTTACTCATGTGCTATATACACATGCGCTGTACACTCACCCATGTGCTGTAAGCACCTGTGCTGTACACTCACCCATGTGCTGTAAGCATCTGCGCTGTACACTTACTCATGTGCTGTAAGCACACTTACCCATGTGCTGTAAGCACCTGCACTGTACACTTCCCCGTGTGCTGTAGGCACCTGCCCTGTACACTCACCTATGTGCTGTAAGCACCTGTGCTGTACACTTACCCATTTTCTATAAGCACCTGTGCTGTACACTTCCCCATGTGCTGTAAGCACATGTGCTGTACTTGTGTAGTGTCTAACAGGCACCAATATTCTACAAAGCTATATATTGAACCAACTTCCTTTTATTTGGTAACATTTTATTTAAACTTTATGAAACATGAATATATCTTGTAAACAGAATGTACAGAGGTAAAAGCAATAGGGATAGATAGCTCTGCTTTTGCAATGCCAGTTGTAGTTCATCGTCTTATGGCAACGCTGAAGACACCAGTTGCCATCAGGATGATAATCAGAATGAACCAACATACAGCAACAGACGTGGCAATAATATTCAGCTTGCGAGCTGTGGAACCGTAAGTCGTGGCCCCATTTCTGTCCCCCACCATCTTCCGATCTCTGGACCGTGGGGGAAAAAACAATAGAATGGAGAGTTAAAAAAAATGTTTTGTTATAGCTCATCTAAAGTCAAATAGAGAAATCGGTCCAACACATAGCAAAGATATAGTAGAATCAGAATCAGAACCTTTATTTTCCCCAAGCACGACTGGGTCTTGCCCGGAATTGGTCTTGGCACGTACAGATACAGGTAGGATAGGGTACACAGAATACATCAGAAAGGATCAGCACTATATCAGGCATTTCATACAGAGAAAACATTCAAGCAAACAACACTCAATTTTCATTTCCATTCCAATTTTTGCATAGATACACAGCACTCAGGTGTGTGGAGGATATGTGTGGCGGCAAAACATGATCACGTTGTGGTGGGGAGTGCGTGGTGAGAGTTTAGTGAGTTTACAGCTGAGGGGAAGAAGCTATTCCTGTGTCTAGTGGTCCTGGTGTAGATGGACCGATACTTCCGGCCCAGAGGAAGCTGGCTGAAAAAACAGTTTCCTGGGTGTGAGTAGTAACAACGTTTAAAAATCCTGCCTTTTGAAATGACGTAAGGCGAAACTTGGCAAATGCAGCGGTCTGGGAATGTCTCAATGAAGAATTTAGCATACTCAGCTGCCCTGATAACTTGTTTAGGCCACTTCACAGTGATCGCTGCGTTCCCTGTGATGGTAGCAAGGCAACAGTTCGGGACAGCAGCACTGCACTTTATGCTCGAGTTGCGTAAAGTACAGTGAAGCTTATAGTCGATGAGAAGTATGCTTCAGCGGCCCTGCACGTTATGTTCACGCTGTGGCAAGTACAGTGAAGCTTACAGTCAAGGAAAAATATGCTTCAGGGGTGCTGCACGTTATGCACGTTATACTGCTTTGTACCACTGTGAACGTGGCCTCGATTCGGCACCTTGAACCTTTAAATGACAGTGACCAATCACCGAGATCGCCTCTCATAGGTATCAGCCTATGAGAGGGATCTGTTTCTCCGTACAGCGCTGCGATAGATCGCAGCGCTGCACAATGTAAATAACGGCTTTTTCTTTGGCTAACAGTCTGTCAGCCATGATCGCGGGCTGGCAGGCTGATTACAGAGCTCCTCTCCGTATCTCAGCAGGGAACGATCGTGCATGCGCGCGCTTTCCCTGCAAATCTCTGCCCCCAGGACTTGACGCCAATCGGCATTAGGCGGTCGTGGGGGAGCCACTCTTCGACCGCCCATTCTCATGAGGCGGTCATATAGTGGTTATTGTGAACGAGTACTCGCTCTGCCTCCCTTACATATATGTAAAGAGTTTGCCCTCCTTAGTTAAGCATATTGTGTACATAGCAACGCACGTAAGTTTAACTGCGGGCGGTCCTATGAAGTATCATTACTTTGATACTTCACTTACGACCACTACTATGTTAATTTACGTAGTTACAACTATGTAATTTAACATAGTAGCGGCTATTAGTGAAGTATCGCGGTAATGATATTTCCTGGGACCGCCCGCAGTTAAAGTTGCTATGTACGCAATGCGCGTAACTAAGGAAGGCACGCTGCTTACATAGCAGCGAGCGCTGCTATGTAAGGCAAAGTGGGCGCTCCTTTACATTAAAGGGACCCTAGACAGGTTACGAAAACAGAATTTACACTTACCTGGGGCTTCCTTTAGTCCACTGTAGGCTGCGAGGTCCCTCCGGCGTCCTCCTGGCTCCTACCCTGGTACCGGTTCCGGTTACACGACAACTTCGACCTGAAGTCATCAGGTCTGCTTCATGCTCCGCACGATTGCATCATCACGCTGGCCAGCTACACGTCATTACGCTGGCCAGCCTGAGAGTCCTGCGCATGCGCGGTTCTCTAAGATTAAACCGCACTTGAGCAGGACTCCTACGCCGGCCAGCGTGATAATGTGTAGCTGGCCGGCGTAATGCCGCAATCGTTCACAGAGGGAAGCAGACCTTACGAGCCGGGATCAGGGAAGGAGCCAGGACGACACCGGGGAACCTCGTGGCCTACAGTGGACTGGAGGAAGCCCCAGGTAAGTGTAAATTCAGGTTTTTTTTAACCTGTTCAGGGTCCCTTTAAGTTGCGCTGCTTAGCAGCACAGCTTGATGAATCAGGCTGATATACTATGGTAGACAATAGACTAAAAGACAATATATACACTATATACGGTGCATATTATGAGACTGTATCAGAACATGTGCATCTCAAGTTATCAAATAGTTACAGTCATAGAAAGTTCTAAAAACTGTTTAGTTATGGGAAAAAAATACACTTTAAATCTGTTAAGAATATAGCTAAGACCCAGTAGACACAGACAGCCATACTGTTTACCGTTTGTTGTGCTCTATTTTCTTTAGGTTATATTAAATTACACTACTTTATTCAAACTTTGAATATAGTGTTTAAGCACCAATGAAATATTGTCAACATGCTGTAAAACAGATTACTTTGTATGTAAATCATATATGAAAGTTTTGTACAATATAATGGGAAGGTCCGAGGTGATTATAAACAAAAATCTACTTACCTGGGGCTTCTTCCAGCCACTGGCAGCCATCCTGTGCCTTTGCTGCAGCTCCGGTGGCTCCCGATTCCCTCCATTGCAGATGCCGACCTCGCCATCTACGGCGCTTCAGCGTGTGGCTTACGGATTTGCACTGATGTCATCCGGATTGTACTAGGTGCATTAGTTCTGCGCCTGCGCAGTACAGTCCGGGTGACGTCAGCATGAATTTGTGAGCCGCACGCTGAAGCGCAGTAGGCATCTTGTACCGGAGGGGACCCCAGGCCACCGCCGGGGAGCAGAGCTACGGCGAGGGGAAAGGAGGCTGCCAGGGGCTGGAGGAAGTCCCAGGTAAGTAGATTTTTGTTTTTTAATCACCTCGGACCGTCCCTTTAAGAGCCTGTTTACTGTAAAAGTAGCATTCTCTGCATCCTGTTCCCATAAAAAGCTATTATTGCATGCCGGGCCTTTTTACCCCACCAGATTCTTGCACATAGCCATGCCCCCTTGCAGAAAAGTCCAAGAAATAGAGTGCCAGGGAGGCGCTACACTATTTGTCTGCTAGGGGGCGGGATTATGCACCGGAAGGCGGTGCACATGGGGATCAGGGAGTGAGTTGAGGGACAAAGGTCTGTGAAGTTTTAATAACGTTTAATGAGATGTAGGATTTACCCCACGCTGGAGATCCATCCATCATTTCACAACTGACATCTCCCAGCACTGATCAGGATCCATGCCGATTGGCTCCTGATCACCTCATCACTATGATCACCAGTGATCGTAGTGTCACTAAAGGAAGGTAGGCACAAAGGGCAGGGGTGTAGCAATAGGGGGTGCAGAGGTAGCGACCGCATCGGGGCCCTTGGGCCAGAGGGGCCCCAAGGGGCCCTCCCTCAACTGTAGTATTAGCTCTCTTTTGGTCCTGTGCTCATAATAATCACTTATATAGATGCTTTGAATAGTAGTAACTATTAACAAGCTGTTCCCCATCCCCTTCTTGCATCTCTGACACTGTCAGTTGTCATTGGCAGGTTTTGGTGCACTGTAGGATTTTTATGTTTAGAGTGCTTGGGGGGGGCCCATATAAAACTTGCATTAGGGCCCAGACCTACTTAGCTACGCTACTGACAGGGGGAATGGCTCTCACCTCTTCCCAACAATCGTCACTCCCCTCCACTCAGCACCGCATCTAGCCTCGCACTGCATGTATTGAGCCCTGACTTCCTAACGCCATCAAGCTAGGACCCGGCACTTGTGGCAGGACGAGGCTGGATATGGTACAGAGCATTGTGGAGCTGATAATCGCACAGCCCACAATATCTAGATAATGCTCGCGGCAGTAGTGAATTGCTTTAGTAATGTGAGTATTACCTAGGTGTCGCAAGTTGCAGAATAGATGCCATATGCACTATGTAAATGACATAAGTACTGGTAAAATGACCATGTGCTACCTGTGCATGTCAATTTTACAGCTAGTTAGTGAATATGCCGCATCATGCCCATTCAATATGTACAGAGTTTCAGCTAAACTTGTTTTCTTAGTTATTAGAATGTTTAAGGTTGGATAACTGTTATAATTTCTGACATGCTTTTTTGTTTGTCTGTGACCTCACTGGGGTGAGTTTACCTCACTTCCTGTCCTGTGTTGGCTGGGTAGTGTAATGGTTAAGGGCTCTGCCTCTGACGCAGGAGACCAGGGTTTGAATCTTGGCTCTGCCTGTTCAGTAAGTCAGCACCTATTCAGTAGGAGACCTTGGGCAAGACTGCCTATAGAGTGCATCCTAGTGGCTGCAGCTCTGGTGCTTTGAGTCTGCCAGGAGAAAAGCGCAATATAAATGTTCTGTGTTTGTTATCCTGCCCGATGCAAGCTACTCCATCTCTTCCCCCTCTATAGAAACACTACTCATTCCTTTGGAGTAGCTGTTAGCTAAACAATATGCCTCTGTAATGCTCATATCTAGATCTGTCACTCAAGCTATCAGATCCTGACCAAAACAGGTGATGGTTATTGTGCATGTGGGAAATTTTACCAAGCTATTTTAATCACTCTCCACAATATTCGCAGCTAAAATAAAAAAATTTGTCTGGAGATAGCTTGTAAGAAGAGATCCATATTCCAGCTTAGAGTTTATGAGAGATTTAAAGAGGAGCTGTAGTAAAAAATAACGTAATAACTCAAATAGCTGGTTGTTTTTTTTTTTTTGTTTTTTTTTTTATAATAATCATTTCTACATTATTTACTCAGTGTTTGTCCGTTGTAAAATCTTTCTACACTCCGATTTACATTCTGACATTTATCAAAGGTGGCAACATCTTTGCTACTGGCAGGTAATCTCTGGAGAATGTTTGTTTAGTAAGACCTCCAAAACCAGTACAACAAATACCTGGCCTCCCGGAATGGTGTGGAGAATTCCATTCCAATCACTGGCTGGGCAGGGCAATATATAGATATCGGAATATATCGGAATGATTTCTGAATGCTGAAACCCAAAAAATTACGGTGAACAATTTACAGCATTCTACCATATGTCCCTACAGTGCCTCTTTAACTCACCACTCATATTTAAAAGTAGATTTCATTTTTTATTCCTTTTGCATATACGCACATGATGATTCAGAAAATAATGAAGCTATATTAGCGGCATCTTAACGCAAGTTCTGAGTGTTTCCAAGTCACAAAGCGATATCAAATAAGCCGTTTAGCTTACCTTTACAGAATGAACAAGGGCAGCAAATCCCAGGCAGCAGATGTTCAAGTAAATGGCACTAAAGATGGACCACAGGACATAGTCTTTAACCTGAGACGTGTCTTCAGCAATGGTCACCACAGCAGATGTTGCGGGGTAACTGTAGACATTCTGCACTTGAACTTCTACTCTATGCGGATCATAGCCGTGATTGAGTTGACTGGTAGGCACGGTTGGTTCCCCAGGGGTGGAGGAAGGTTGTGTCTTCTCATTATCCATCTTACACGTACAATGGTCGTCTGGAACCTTGATGGGAAGTCACAGCTCAATGCCTCTGAGTTTTGATGAGGTTTTATAATGCAGGAGGTATTATACCATACAAAAGGAAGGACCATATTTCACAAGCTCAAGCTACTTCCTTTTTTTCTTTTTCCAAATCCTACCAGTTTGTGGCCAGTTTCAGACACCATACACCATAAGGAGGAGGTTACTAAACTGAACTTACTTGAAGAATTGTGCTCTGCTCTGAATTGTTACATACAAGGAAGTGTGTGGTGTTGTAACAGCAGAAAATGGACACACAACAGACAAGTGGTATGTGTCCATGACTTGCATAGTACGTATCACACATCAGTGTTCACTTCGCCAAACCACTATTTTGCTATATACTCCATCTGCCTGATTTTGGTCTCACACTTGCTGTTTATAGTGACTAAGCACTACAAAACTAGGAATGAACTACAGGGAAACCTGGAACAAATTTGGGGGAATGGAAAGTTTGGAGATATGCATTACATTAAGAGTGCCACTGTAGTCCATATACACAGTACATATACAGTACATTAACCACTTGAGGACCACAGTGTTAAACCCCCCTAAAGACCAGCCTGTTTTTTCTCTAATTGGCCATTGCAGCTTTAAGGCTAAGCTGCAGGACCGTACAACACAGCACACGAGTAACCCTCCCCCCTTTTCCCCCCACCAACACAGCTCTCTGTTGGTGGGGTCTGATCGCTCCACATTTGTTTATTTTTTTTAATATTAATATTTATTTCCTTTTTTTTTTTTTAAATAAAAATGCCTTTTTTTCCCCCTCTGTCCTCCTCCCGCCAGCCAATCAGGGTGATCAGCTGTCATAGGCTTCAGCGTATGACAGCCGATCACTGTGCAGCCTAAGGAGGGGACAGCCGTGTCACACGGCTGTCCACAGTACATCGCTGCTGCCGATCGCAGCGCTGTACGGGTAAATAGACACCGATCACGCCGTCTAACAGTCTCCCGAGCGGCAATTGTCGATCGGAGACTGAAGAGGGGGCGGAGCTCCGCCCCCCCCCCCCCCCCCCCCCCGAGCAGGAGATGCGCGCGCAGTCTGCGTGCAATCTCATGCAAATTAGAGCGCCAGGAATTGACGCCAATTGGCGTCAGGCAGTCCTGGGGCTGCCGCTGCGTCACGCCCATTGGCGTGGGGCGGTCTTTAGGTAGTTAAAGGTTGCCATACATAAGGCGACTTGGAGGACGATCGACCATCCGATTCGATTCGGTGCTGCCGAGTGTATGCCCGACACTGTGACCAATTTAAGGCTGAAATTGGTCGCATATATCGGTCGGACATGCTGCAAGATGTTGGGCCATTGTGGTAGGTGGGATGCATGGCGGTAACGGTGAGCAATATTGGGACTAGCAATGAACATGACGAAACCCCCGGCGCTATTGCCCTACTGTATCAATGTTCAAGGTGCTCGTCTGTCTTCCGAATTCCTGCTCTTCTGTTAGCCCCATACACACTGGTGGCAGGTATACGGCTATGTAAGAGCGGCACATTCAAAAGGCAGACGGGCCCTCCACACAGGACAGGTCATGTATAAATGCACACACATTTATACATTAGGGCAACAGCGGCAGACATGGCGGGCTCGGATGATTCCTGATAGATTTCATGCTGAAATTGATCAGGAATCGACCTGCATTGTATGGGCAGCCAACAGATCTTGTTTTCTGCCTATGCCTTGACAAAGGGGACCTCTTGCAGGCCGAAATAATCGTCGGCCTATTGGTCAGATAACTATTGCATGTGTGTGATGGGACAATAAACTAATACAGTGTTCCAGCAAGTCTGTGTGCGGACTCCTCCTTCCTAATTCAGCCAACAATCAGGCATGTGTACAGCACCCCTCGACCCCCAACCTACGAGTGATCTGCCAGACAGATGCACCCAACCCCAGTTACGCCGATCCCCCCGACGATCCCTGTCATGAATGATACTGAAGTCGAGACGATTAGCGATTCTGTATCATTCCCCAAAGCAGAGCAAAATTACATTTTTTTCTTTTCAGGAAGGATGTTTGTTGGCAGTGAAGGCATGGTTGTTTTAATTAACTGTTCAAAGGAATTCCTTACTGGCCAGTGACACGGGTGTGAAACCCTAGCCAGAATCCTGGTGTAATACATCAAGGGTTGTTATAGCTGGTCACCCTTAGATGATAAGTAACACACCAAAAGGTCCTTTCCTCCAAGGGAAGCCAAAGGAAGCTAGCTCCACAGGAGTCCACGGAAGAGCTAGCCGCCCTGGCACGCTTGGGGGGCAGATTTAAATGCATGTGGTTTATGATTCCGGTCTGTTAAATGAAAACTGTGTATAGCACAGCTATGAAATATATATAGTCTTATTCATTAAATCTGCCCAATGTGCTGATATAAAATTCATAACCATAAATCGTTATTGGTGTACGACCCTTCTCGGGGACAGGACAGCCTAACACCCTCATGCAAGATGTCATATTAATCGGTATTTTCTGACAAGTATGAATCTGCTTTCCACCTACATATGACATGTATAGTTTATGAGTTACAGCGTTTTACAATTTAAGCTCAAAATCCTCCTAGGAGGAGGTGGACTGTCATTGGTGGGTAATTCAAAGGGGGCAGGCGTTGCCGCACTCCCAAACCAGCTTAATCAAAAGCACATTGCCAGCAGGCGGACTTTAGTCCTCCAAATCCCATCTTCACGAGAGCCTGCTGCTGCTAACCAGAGGACCATGTGGTTAGCAGCCATCTTGGAACTGTAACATCTGCTTGGATTACAAAATATACCTAAAGGCCTATGACTCTGAAACCAAGGACTTTGCATTTCTTTTCTCAGAAGGAAATATTCCCAAACGACTGCATTTTGGCTAAGTAAACCTTTCACAATTATTCCCTTTTAATTTAAGCTTTGTGAGTATATGTTAATTGGTGTAGCGCTAGGCAAACCCAACCAAACATTTAGAGGGAAGCCTGTTGATGTGCATCTCGCCGTCCGCAAAGCGGCCACTGGGACACACCGGACCATGCGGCCTTATGCCCCTGGTGAGGTGTCTAAAGTACAGTCAGATAAGAAAGTCGAGAGCCCGTTCAGTAACCAAGTAGACGCACCGATCAGGTTGTGCTAACCTGCTCTTTTCGCCGACCTGGTGGGGGAGGTGTCATGAATGATACGGAAGTCGAGATGATTAATGATTCTGTATCATTCCACAAAGCAGAGCAAAATGCCATTTTTACTTTTCAGGAAGGATGTTTGTTGGCAGTGAAGGCATGGTTGTTTTAATTAACTGTTCAAAGGAATTCCTTGCTGGCCAGCGATACAGGGGTGTGAAACCCTAGCCAGAATCCTGGTGTAATACATCAAAGGTTGTTATAGCTGGTCACCCTTAGATGATAATTAACACACTAAAAGGTCCTTTCCTCCAAGGGAAGCCAAAGGAAGCCAGCTCCACAGGGGCTAGCCGCCCTGGCACCGCTTGGGGGGCAGATTTAAATGCATGTGGTTTATGATTTTAGTCTGTTAAATGAAAACCGTGTATAGCACAGCTATAGAATTCATATAGTCTTATTTGTTAAAAAAAAAATCTGCCCAATGTGCTGATATAAAATTAATAACCATAACCCGTCCAGTTATTGATGTATGACCCTTCTCGGGGACAGGACAGCCTAACACCATCATGCAAGATGTCATATTAATCAGTATTTTCTGAAAAATATGAATCTGCTATCCAGCTACATATGATTGATATGTAATATGTGGAGAAGAAAAAGCAGAAAAAAACTGGCACCAGTATGCGGCAGGGATGGAACGGCCACTGGTGGGCTTACCTGCAGCGTGCTCCAGTGTGTCATAGAATCTTGATAAAGAGAAGGAGAAACGGGCACTGCTGCATAAAAATCCCTTTATTGTGGCCGGGTTACAGAGTGGTTAGCAGTGGGGGGAAAGGGGTTGCCTGACAGCTGTTTCGCAGGTATGTGACCTGCTTCTTCAGAGGCTAAAAAACATTTGCACGATATTACATATTTATAGAAGCTATTAGGAGCAGGTAGACTTATTAGACATGTTAGGGAGAGGCATGATGGGAATGCGAATTGCCTGAGATTTGCTGGCAATATGACTGTGGAGGTATCCCAGAAGGGAGGGAATCGAGAACAAATGTTGTTACAACAGCAAGCAAGGATAATCTCGGGCACTAAAGCGTGTGGCCCGTTAGGATTGAATGACAGAAATGAACTGCACTGCTTTTTGAATAAATATGATTAATGCAACTTTGTATACCATCCCTCCACCTTTAGCTGTAATTATGATAATCTGTTTTAAGTCCTTGGATATCTTCCCCCCACTGCTAACCACTCTGTAACCCGGCCACAATAAAGGGACTTTTATGCAGCAGTGCCCGTTTCTCCTTCTCTTTTACATATGACATGTATAGTTTATGAGTTACAGTGTTTTACAATTTAAGCTCAAAATCCTCGTAGGAGGAGGTGGACTGTCATTGGTGGGTAATTCAGAGGGGGCAGGCGTTGCCACAACCCCAAACCAGCTTCATCAAAAGCACATTGCCAGCAGGCAGACTTTAGTCCTCCAAATCTCATCTTCACGAGAGCCTGCTGCTGCTAACCAGAGGACCATGTGGTTAGCAGCCATCTTGGAACTGTAACATCTGCTCAGGGCCGGATTTGTACTTTTTACCGCCCAAGGCCCATTGTCATCAACTGCCCCTCTCCTCCCCCCCCCCCCCCCCCCATTGTCCTCTTTCCTTCTGCTCCGCCCAACTTTCTAAAACATTTAGGGCAGGTCATGGGACATAGGCTCTCTGAGGGGGTGAACGTATTGTATGGCTGCTGGTGAGTTGGGCGCAGGGCGAGCTGAATGACAGCTCTCCATCCTGCCGCTAAACTCCCTGAGCATTAACTATTCACCCACAGTGGGACTGGGAGACGTAATTCGGGGTCTGCTATCACCGGAGCCCCAAATTACTCTTGCAAGTAACCTGCCTTGTCTGAGTAATAGTGCAATTCTCTCCCACATCCCAAGGCCCCCCTCCAGTGCTGCCCTGTAGCTGCAGCTCAAATAAAACAGCTGCAGTTCAGAGTAGCACAGCAGAGCATGTTATTTTAAAGGGAACCTGTAGGGTAACAATCGTCCCGGGGGTACTTACCTAAGGAGGGGAAGCCTCTAGATCCTAGTGAAGCTTGCTTCTGTCCTCCTCTGCAGCATGGATCCAGCACTGGCTCCCCTGGCAAAATGAACACCATAATATTTACACTGCAAGCCTCGTGCAGGCGCAGTATCAGCTTCTTGCACGGGCGGAAATATAGGGTCCGCTCTACTGCAGTAGAGTGAGTCCAATCGGGCTTGGCTATTTCCGCCGGAGCCCAACTGGAAAGCAGCTGCTGCACCTGCACGTAGCGCATTGTTCAGGACGACCCAGCGGTGGAAGCCATAGTGCACCTGCGCAGACTTTCCGGGGGGCCAGCACTGGATCGGGGTTGCTAAGGAGGACAAGGGGAGCCTCATTAGGATCCAGAGGTTTACCCCTCCTGAGGTAAGTATCTCCTAGGGGCACTTTTTCACTACAGATACTCTTTAAGTACTGTGGTTGGACAGGTTCACACACCTCTCCTCTGCTCTTCACAGCAGCAGGAGCTATACTGCAGCATACTTCTATACAGCACCTGACATGTCACAGAAGAACACCTGAGAGCCGTACAGAAGTATGCAGCATAAGTCCAGGTTTACATTGACACTAAAAACAGACTGTTAGCAGATGGTGGCAGAACAGATCCTAACGGATGGTAACGGATCCAATGTTACCCTATGGATTCGGTTCCCATTGCTCCATTAGAATGGATCCGTTCCGCCAAAATCGAAAACTTGGGTCTGCAGCGATTTTACCGATGGACGTCACAGTGACCGCACGCTAATGGCATGGATTAAAAACTGATACCTTTAAAAACGTATCAATTTTAATTAATACTTTTTTATGCGGGTCAGTTTTTTTATCACAAGTGTGAACCAAGCCGAAAAAAACAGAACTTGCATGACTAAAAAGCTGTATACATACCTGGGGCTTCGTCCAGCCGCATCCACTCGGATCGCTCCCACGCCGCTGTCCTCCGATGTCTGCAGCGCTGGTACCGGGTCCCGTCACTTCCGTCAGTCGGGTCCAGTCTACGCAGGAGAAGTGCGCCCTCTACGTATCTCTACAGTAGCTGCTGGAGACATACACAAACCACTTCTAAATGCGCAGACTGGAGCCGACTGCCGGAAGTGCAGGGACCTGGTACCGGCGCTGCAGACATCGGAGGACAGCGGCGTGGGAGCGATCCGCGTGGATGTGGCTGGACGAAGCCCCAGGTATGTATACATCATTTTAGTTATGTGAGCTCTGATACACTTTTAAGTAGTTAGCTGCAAAGAAGAACAGGGAGGAGAGTTTAGATCAGACCTGCCACTGGAATAGGTAGAATACCCATGCTTTGCTATGCTACTCTGAATGTAGGGAGAGGGTGTTATTATGGTAGAGGGTGTCACACACTAGTTTGTGTTTCTGCAGCACTGTACAGCAAAAGCATTTGCATTAGATGCATGTTATGTGAATGGCACACACATAACTTCTTAACAGCAATGAGCTGCCTTGCCAGACTCCTCTCCTGCCCAGACGAGCTTAAACTTACTTTTTCTTTGTGGAGGTCTGCACCTCTGCCCTGGGATTCCATTCATTACTCCCCAGCGGCATGGCAAAACCTCCCCAGCACTATCAGTGACAGTAAGGAGAGAGTAATGGGGATTGGGGAAGAGCAGACGTTTGAAGCATACAGCAGATGCCAGAAGAATACAGCGAGACACAGAACGAGGAGAAGCAGGGAGTGCAGCTCTATGTTACAGCCACGTGCAGATTACATTAATAACTTAGCAGAGGGAGTAACAGACAGTAACACCATACCGAACAGTCTGCTGATGTCTTTTCCTCCATCCTCTCTTGTATCCCCGCCCCTCTGAATTTCCGATTGGCAGAAGCAAAGAGGAGGGCGGGGATATAAAGTGCTGCACTGCCTCCTCCTCCATCACCATAGACTGAAAGGTGGGCGGAGGGAAGCTTTGAATGACAGCGGGAAGGGCTGCATTAATTCGTCCACTGCTCTTGTCATAATAGCAAAGCGCCCGCTTTGTCCGTGTCTGTAGCTGCCCCTGCACACACAGAGATGCAACTGAGTGATTTCAGAGTAGACAAATAACGTGACGCTGCATCATTGTGGGGAATGGCATGGGCGGCCATTGGAACACTGCTGACTGTTTAACCCGCCCCTTCCTTAGCTCCGCCCTAGTCCCAGGCCTACTGTGCCTGCCCACAAATCCGGCCCTGCATGATCTGCTTGGATTACAAAATATATCTAAAGGCCTATGACTCTGAAACCAAGGACTTTGCATTTCTTTTCCCAGAAGGAAATATTCCCACACAGACTGCATTACGGCTAAGTAAACCTTTCACAATTATTCCCTTTTAATTTAAGCTTTGTGTGTATATGTTAATTGGAGTATGTAAATGTGTGTAATGCATTTTTGTTATTAAAAGGTTAAAACATCGTTTTATGGTTATGACCTGTTCATGAACATACACAAGCGTACTTACTCCTCTGAAAACGTTACCTTGTGTTCTAGAGTATCTTGTATTTACAACCCGTATGCTTGAATCGGGCACAGATAGACAGATCTTGCGCCGATCCCTGCATACAGCTAAGGGTTAACTTACAGTGTTCGCAGTGTGCTAATATATTTACAGTCATGTGCTGACTCACATGCGGTGGCAAGCCTTTGAATTGTACGTGTGTGGTGAATCCTTTGGAGTCAGGACACTCCTCTCGGCTAGTTGGTTCATAGATTGTGAATCCACATATGGGCATCTATGCGCAAAGAGACAGGGAGACTAAGTTTCTGACTCTGAGCGTTTGACCCGATCAAGGACCGGCCCGTGCGGTCTATGACACTCCCATTGTTTGCAACACTTGCCCGCTGCGTGATGTCACACATGTGTCACTCCTCGTCCCTCCATCATCTCCCCGCATAGCAACACAGCACATCTTCAGCTACAGAACTGACACACGTGTGTGCGGCCTGATTCAGCGATGTTGCCCAAGGCGGTCAGCTCCTGCGCTGGGTATGTGCACAAGCCCAAACGCATGATAAGTAGAAAGCGTAATTCTGTATGTAAAATCCATGACCATGTTCTGCTTATGGTGCATAACACTTTAGGCATGCTATTCTGATTACCACAGTTTTGTGTATATACCCCAATGTCTCTCCCTGATATCTTGGGGTGTGAGGAAGAGAGGTGACACACTATTTCCTGTCCCTGATCAGTGAGGGTTTGCAGCAATGCTACTCACAGATCAGAAAATCTGCTTCCTCTGCGCATGTCACCCACAGCACTTCCCTCACTGTTCACTAAACAGAACAATAACATGCGTTAAGTCTAAGGCCCAGTTCACATTAGCGGTCGCCGTCCGGAATTGCCGTGCCGGAGCCGGACCGCATGCAGAACGGATGGAACGGACGCACGGCATAGCAATGAAAGCCTATGCGTTCATTCACATGCGTCCGTTTCGTCCGGACCGGATCCGTACCGGATCCGGACTCCGGCATAAGACCCAACATGCGCTATTTTTTGGTCCGGCTCCTCCGGCAGCCGTATCCGGAGCGGAGCCGGACTGCACCATCCGGCCAATACAAACCAATGAGAACCGGAGAGCGCACAACACACTGGCTAAAAATCCGGATGTTCTACCCCACTTCCTATGCGTATTGTAGCGGCGATTTTGGATGGGGACACATGGGCAAGCATTTTGGAGTGGAGCAGCAGTGACTTTAAACGTGCTGGAGATGTTGGCAGTATGTCGGAGGTGGAGGTGAGTGCTAAACAGCGGAGGGCCTGATTCCACAGGTCCACCTTCTGCTGACCTCCCAGACCCCAACATTTTTATTCTATTTCTACTATCTTTTGCCAAACGGATCCGGATCGCATCCTGATGAACACCTGATGCAACCTGACCGGATCCGGATCGGATCCGGATCAGAACCGCACGGTTCCGATCCGGTCCGGATCCGGTCAGGTCATCCGGTCCGTTTGGCAGAGAACCGCAAGTGTGAACCGGGCCTTAGGCTGCGCTCACATCGTATCGTACAAAAAAACTGATCATGTAAAAGCCGATAGGTTTTTCTGTTTAAATTGAACAGTTTGCTACAATGGCATCCGTTTTTCCATTCCACATTCATGGCACCACCTACTCGGTACCAGTCGCCATCATTCACATTCCACTGTCGCTGCTCGGGTCCTCTGCATGGACAAAATGCTGGTATACATATCCAAGAGCCCCATCAGAAACATCAGGCTCCCATTGGTTTGCAAAAGACCTATGAGAATCCTTTATAAGCACCATAAAGGATCTTCATTGATCCACCACTCTGTGAACCAATTAGATTCCTCCCTGGTCTATTGCAAACCAATTGAGGCTTGTTGCTTCCGATGGGGCTCTCAGATCAGTATACTGGCACTTCTTCTGTCCAGTGACTTTCTCATAGGCTAGCATTGCTTCTGATGGCATGCAGCCAATCTGCAAAAATTACGTACCGCCTATGCTTGTTCTGCTCAATGGAATGGACCCATTCTGAACAGACTGATGCAAACAGATCCTATTGCTTTGCATAAGATCCGTTCGTATCCATGCTGATCAATTCCGTACAGTTTTGATACATGGAAGGTTTTTTCTGCAAGTGTGAACACAGCCTTGCTGTGCAATGAGTAGAGCGTAATGCCATACATTACATGCAATGCATTTCACTTTACTCGGCTCCTTAATCACATTCGTGTTTTTAGACTGCACTATCTTGTGTCCCTATCCAGGTATTGTGATTCACCATGGAATTTCAACTCATGGTTTCCAATGAAAATATGCAAATGCATTGCAATTCTCATTCATTAACCCTTTAGAAGCCAAATAAAGTAATACTTTTACTGCAGGGCTGACTTTTTCCTGCCACTGGAAAAGTGTGCCTTCCCCGGCCTGGCAGGCTCGGCAGGGTATGTGGCAGCAGGGAGCTCTCATACATGCCTGTCCAGATGGCTGGATCGGCTTCTTCTTCCACCACCACGGCAGCAACATGCTCCTGACAGGCTTCTCGGCGAGTGTTTAGTAGTAAGAAGTTATATTTACCTGCTCCCGACGGCTTCTTCTCTTCCTCCACCGGCGGCTCTGAACTTCTATCAGGTCTTCTCAGTCCCAATTACATTTGATCACATGATATGACGTGATTGGGATTCAGGCGACCATGTCAGTGTTACTGCACCATCCGGGGGTGAAAGAATCTTTTTCATCACCCCTCTTCCACCACTGGGTGGTGCTGTAACACTGACAAGGTCTCCTGGATCCCGATCACATGTCAACAGGTAAATATAACTTCTTACTACTGAACACTTGTTTAGCTGCACTAGGCAGCCAAACGATATATCCGACAGAGATTTTCACAGCGTCAGCAGATTTCAAATTAAGCATCTTGTTACAAGCTGCTATTGGGTGAATAATAGATAGGAATGATATTGCATAGTAATGCGAGTGCCATGCATTGCACAGCGACCCACGTTTTCCAATATGGGGAAGGGGAAATGGGCCTTAACATACATTCTTCTAAACACAGTTTAGTGAATGCAGATCACTATTTTGAATGTCCCGCTCAGGCAGAGGGGGGAATCACGGCTGTAAGTGCACTAGAAGAGCCTCTGTACTGTGCAACACAGTGCAGGGAGAAAGTGCATACAGTCGGGTCCATAAATATTGGGACATGGACACAGTTCTAACATTTTTGGCTCTATAATCAACCACGATGGTTTTGAAATGAAGCAAGCACAATGTGCTTTAACTGCAGGCTGTCAGCTTAAATCTGAGAGTATTTACATCCAAATCAGGTGAACGGTGTAGGAATTACAACAGTCCACATATGTGCCTCCCACTTCTTAAGGGACCAGAACTAATGGGACAATTGATTTCTCAGGTGTTCTATGGCCAGGTGTGTGTTATTCCCTCATTATCACAATTATAATGAGCAGATAAAAGGGTCCAGAGTTCATTTCAAGTGTGCTATTTGCATTTGGAATCTGTTGCTGTCAACTCTCAAGATGAGATCCAAAGAACTGTCACTATCAGTGAAACAAGTCATCATTACGTTGGAAAAAAAAACATCAGAGAGATAGCAAAAACATTAGGCATGGCCAAAACAACTGTTTGGAACATTCTTAAAAAGACGGAACGCACCGGTGAGCTCAGCAACACCAAAAGACCCGGAAGACCACGGAAAATAACTGTGGAGGATGACCAAAGAATTCTTTCTCTGGTGAAGAAAACACCCTTCACAACAGTTGGCCAAATCAAGAACACTCTCCAGGAGGCAGGTGTATGTGTGTCAAAGTCAACAATCAAGAGAAGACTTCACCAGAGTGAATATAGAGGGTTCACTACAAGATGTAAACCATTGGTGAGCCTAAAAAAAAAAGAAGAAAAAAGGAAGGCCTGAATAGAGTTTGCCAAACGACATCTAACAAAAGCCTTCACAGTTCTGGATCAACATCCTATGGACAAATGAGACCAATACCAACTTGTACCAGAGTGATGGGAAGAGAAGAGTATGGAGGAAGAAAGGAACTGCTCATGATCCTAAGCATACCACCTCATAAGTGAAGCATGGTGGTGGAAGTGTCATGGCTTGGGCGTGTATGGCTGCCAATGGAATTGGTTCTCTTGTATTTATTGATGATGTGACTGCTGACAAAGCAGCAGGATGAATTCAGAAGTGTTTTGGGCAATATTATCTGCTCATATTCAGCCAAATGCTTCAGAACTCATTGGAGGGCGCTTCACAGTGCAGATGGACAATGACCCAAAGCATACTGCAAAAGCAACCGAAGAGTTTTTGAAGAGAAAGAAGTGGAATAATATGCAATGGCCAAGTTAGTCACCTGATCTGAATCCGATTGAGCATGCATTTCACTTGCCGAAGACAATACTGAAGGGAAAATGCCCCAAGAACAAGCAGGAACTGAAGACAGCTGCAGTAGAAAGTTGGCAGAGCATCCCCAGGGATGAAACCTAGTGTCTGGTGATGTCTATGCATTCCAGACTTCAGACTGTAATTGACTGCAAAGGTTTTGCAACAAAGTATTAAAAAGTGAAAGTTTGATTTATGATTATTATTCTGTCCCTTAACAAGTGGGAGGCATATATGCAAACTGTCGATGTCCCAATATTTTTGTACCTGACTGTATGTACATACCCCAAATTTATGGTCTCTATTTGTCCTACCATCACCAATGTGTGCTCTCCATACCCTTGCTAAACTATCCCTACTTAGTGCCCCTCCTAACCAGCCCAGTGCTGTCACTCCCAGTATGTGCCCTTCAATCCTTCCACCTGTTGTCCTCCTCACTTTTTGTGCCTTGCCCCAATACCTACCTCAGCCTTTGCCATAGGCGCCCGGTGCTGTGCAGAGTGAATCTGAATTGGGTCAACATTGCACCAGATAGCAGTGGATGTAGAAATGTACACTGCAGTATATTAATAATAGTATATATTGCAGACTTTGGTTTTAGCAACCATGCACACTTCTCTGCTTACATATATACACATATTCAGTTAATTAACCACTTTACCCCCACGCGTACGTATTTCTCCGCCCCTTTTTCCATCCTTTAACAACCAGGGACGGAGAAATACGTACTTTCCGCGTTCCCAACGCTGTCCGCGCTCCCGCTCGTAAACACGCCGCCCGCCGCTAGTAAACACGCCGCCGCCCGCTCGCCCAGAGATCAATGAACGGGAAAATCCATTTCCGTTCGTTGATCTAAGCCCCGCAATGATCCGCTGCTCTCCTATGGGCAGCGCGATCATTGTGAGAAAAAACTCACGTGTCCAGCCTCCTTATACTTCCTCCAAGCTTCCGGAAGGAAGCTTGGAGGTCGCATTAGAACAAAAAGTTACTGTGGCCATCTTGTGGCCAAATAGTAAACTACACCCTACACATTTTTCACATACAAATAAATGACTTTTACACATAAAATTAACTCATTACCTCCCACACTCCCCATTTTTTTTTTTTGTAATTAAAAAAAAATTAAAAAATTTACAATTAAAAAAAATACATAAATAGTTACCTTAGGGACTGAACTTTTTAAATATTTATGTCAAGAGGGTATAACACTGTTACTTTATAAACTATGGGCTTGTAATTAGGGATGGACGCAAAAATGAAAAAAATGCACCTTTATTTCCAAATAAAATATTGGCGCCAAACATTGTGATAGGGACATAATTTAAATGGTTTTATAACCGGGACAAAAGGGCAAATACATTTCATGGGTTTTAATTACTGTAGCATGCATTATTTAAAAACTATAATGGCCGAAAACTGAAAAATAATTATTTTTTCCCCACATTTTTCCTATTTTCCCATTAAAACACATTTAGAAAAAAATAATTCTTGGCATAATGTCCCACCTAAAGAAAGCCTAATTGGTGGCGGAAAAAACAAGATATAGTTCATTTCATTGCGATAAGTAATGATAAAGTTATAGACCAATGAATGGAAGGAGCGCTGAAAGGTGAAAATTGCTCTGGTGCTCAGGGGGTAAAACCCCTCAGTGGTGAAGTGGTTAAAACCTTACATGGAAGAGCATGTATTAAAAAGGAACTACTGTAGCTTGCTTACACATGTTTGTGTACTTATAAAAACACAACCGTTCTACTGTTTTTAACAGAAACCGAAAGATATGAGTATCAAAAATTGTATGCCACAGATTTGCGCATATGTCAAAAACAGATAACCTATAGGGTTACTTAACAAAAATAACTTTCTCACTTTTTTACCTCAAGTAGAAGGAGAGATAGTTCATCATGAGATAAACAGATAAGGGCCCTTATACAATTCATTTTTTTATTCTGCTAAGTTTTCTCCCAGGTGATTTTTTTCACAAACCACCAGCAAGCAAGAAAATACTTAGCATATTTTAATAATACTTTTTTTAACCTACTTTTAGTACATTTTCAGTTGCAAAGTGCTGATAGGTTATTTTAAAAAGGAGATGAAAGATGATCTCCAAGGAGAAAACTTAGGAGAAAAAGTGAATTGCATATAGGCACTTATCAATAAAATGCATTTCTTAGCCACCAGCAAGCCAGAAAATATTTTTGACAGTACTTTTCCACCTACTTTAAGGTACTTTTTCAATAGCAGAATGCTTTAAAGTTATTTTAAAGATGAAAAATACAGGAAAAAAAGGGAAATGAATAAGGGCCCAGGGGTCTGATGCCTGAAAATCCAGCACAGGCAGCACTAAGCAATTTTACCAGTCCTAACGCCAGTGAACCACCATTCATTATTTTATTACTGTGAACTTATAGAGTAACAGGCGGCGCTCCTCTAGCGTTAGGAGCGGTAAAATTGCCATGCTGGTTGGTGCATCAGTCCCATGAATCAACCCCAATGGCTCCTGCTTTGTGCAGCACCTTATTCATGCAGGTCTTTATGTACTCCAGGTACAAGTACTGTTGCTAAAAATAATGCACTACAATTACGTACTTTCTGTAAAAAGAATTTTGTAACATTTATTTATATGAGAAAAGTGAACATTTCCATTAGAAATGAACAGATGTGAAGTAGCTACGTAGGAGTGAGCAAGATAAGCTTAAGTGTGCATTTTGAAAGCATCAAAGCAGGCCATACACTACACTTCTGCCCAATGGCCCCAAACAATCAATTCCTCTGATTTTAGTTCAACCTCAATCGGAAATCAAGTGATCGGGCCTTTTTTTGGCGTCGTTTCCCAGGAGATGCGATCACAGTGATTGAATCTGCCTGGAATGAAATGGAAAGAATCGATGTATATATGGTCTGCTTTACTGCATGCCTCCTGTTAGGGCTACATTTCACACATAAGACACTATTGCTCTGCAAGACAAACTGATAACATAATACAAAGTCTAAGTCAGTTTAGTTCTGCGTACGTCAGCCACTTTCAAATTGTAATAGCCTATATAGAACAGCAGACCTGAATGGAGGGAAGGGAGGAGGGGGGGGGGGGGGGGACAAGTGCACCATGCTCAAGGAAGAGTCTCAAACTTTACTGCAGCTCCGTTAACATGCCGAAATCTGTACTGTCCAATAGCAGTCCGCAAAGCAGGCAGCAGGTTTCTTTTTCTTTGGTTGGGAGTTGTATCGACAGGCCATTATATTTCAGTGCACCAAGTAAACCAGTTTACAACCCCAGCCAACTTCTTATAGCCATTTTCACTTGGTAAAGATTATAAATAATAACAGCCACCGTGATGGAGAACCACAGTATAGTCAGCCCCATGGAGAAGATGTTCAGATAGCGAGCCGTGATGCTGTGTTTTCTGGCTTGACTCTGATTTCCATTCAGCTTTTGGTCCCGAGACTGCAGGAGAAAAGAGCAAGACAAAAATCATCACTCAGCATTGCAGTCAAGAGAAGAATCACAAGAAAAACACCGTAGGCATGTAGAGCACCAGGCGCCACCATAACGCTTTGGCTAAGGTCATTTGTTTATTGTATTTATAAAGCGCCAACATATTAGGCATTGAATAATAGGGGAGGGGGATGTGTACCATACTTACCAGGGGCATAACTAGGGGGAGCAGCCCATGTGACTACTAACTGTAATGATCCGCGCTGCTGTCTGCTCAGGCAGACAGCTGTTTGACCATTGTTTAGGTCTGAGTGCTGCAGGTCTCTGGAAAAGAGACCTGTCTTCACTCTGTAAGTTTCAGAGTTGCTCTGCTGGTGAGGGATTTGCATACACTTGTCATGCAAATTGCTTAGCTGCTTCCTTTGATGGCTTGCAGTATAAATACCTTTTGCTCCCAGAATTCCCTGCTGGTCATGATGGTTTGTTCCTACTAACTTGCCTGGAGTCTCAGCCCTCTGCTCATTGTTGGCTATTATTGCTAGCTTAGAGTAGATACCCTTTGGGAGTGCTCCTTGCATTCCTGTTTAGTGCAGTCAGGATTGTGTATATTTGCACTGCCTATTCTGTCGTGTCTTGTTCTTGCGATTGCGCTGTCGCCAGCGGTTGGCGGTAGTGAATCGTTCTGTCTTTCCTTTGCGATTGTCTTGTCGCCAGCGGCGGTCGACAGGAAATCGTTCTGTCTGTTGGAATCGCATTCGCCCTAGCGGTAGTGGCGGTGGTTCCTTCTGTACTCTGGGAGTGTAGGCCAGAGCTTCGGTTGCTACTGGTTACTCCTTCTGTCTGTCTTGTCTGGAACGAATGCTTGCTGTAGGTTCGCTGAGGTAACCGTTTAGCAAGCGTTCGCGTTCTCTATTCGGCCCTGTAACATGGATAGTTTAGAATCTTTGTCAGAAAACTTGGGAAATGATGCTCCTGAAGTTCTGGAGGTCTCCGAGTTCCTCCCAAAGGGTGCAGAACTTTTAGGAGATGCCTCCTGCCCCGCAGGGTTGTCTGAGGTATTACCCACTTCAGTGGGCATTGCTGTTATTCTGACTACTTTTGCAGCTCTTGTGGAGCTTCAGTCATGCGTAGTCAATGATGAGTTCTGCTTGGATACAATTACAGTCACACAGACCTCTAAGTCTGAATCCAAGTCTTCTTTTGAAAGTCCAATACTTATGACCACTACTCGTGATGATTCTCTGCCCGGTCCTGGTTTTGGTCTTGTCGTGACGGACTCTGAGGTTGGCAGTTCCTCGACATGTCCTGAGGTTTCTCTTGTGCTAGTGTACCCCGATGTGCTCTGTGAGCCAGAATGCCCAAGTGTGTCTAGGTTGCCAGCATGCTAAGATGCTTCCTCGATGGAGACATGTTCTGATATTGCCTGCCTGCCTGCATGCCCAGAAGTGGTCCCAGAAAGCTCTGATCTTGATGATTGTCCTGGTAATCCTGAATCCGGAATTGTCATAGGTTCCATAGGGGTTCTGGATAGTTCTCCATGAGATTCTGGTAAGCATTCTGGCCTCTTGGGATCTCTGCACAGCTTCAAAGTGTTCTGGGAGATTCAGGGAGAAATTTTTCTTGGTACCCTGGATGGGATCAACAGTGGCTTCTCTGTTGTAAGGGACACTTCGAACAGGTATTGTGGCAGGTTTGGTATTTGTGGATGGTCCCTGGAAGGTGGTGGGTATTTGTATAAAAACCTTCAGCGCTAATTCCATATATCCACCACCACGAACACCATAGAAAATGGGTGTGCTTACCGAATTACGACAGACCTTAATTACAGGGTCTGCAACACAGCATAACAAGGTCAGCAGCCGACAACCTCCCCAGCTGGCCTCCTCTCCACACACTCCACGCACTTTCCTTTGCGATTGTCTTGTCGCCAGCGGCGGTCGACAGGAAATCGTTCTGTCTGTTGGGATCGCATTCGCCCTAGCGGTAGTGGTGGTGGTTCCTTCTGTACTCTGTCTGGGAGTGTAGGCCAGAGCTGCGGTTGTTACTGGTTACTCCTTCTGTCTGTCTTGTCTGGAACGAACGCTTACTGTAGGCTTGCTGAGGTAACCGTTTAGCAAGCATTCGCGTTCTCTATTCATTTTTGTGTTACAGTGGTTAGTTAGGGTTGGCGCGTTTTGTCTCTGTTGCGCTTTTCGTGCAGAGACCGATTCATTAGCGTGTTTTGTCGCTGTTGCGCTTTTCATGCGGCGACCACGCTTAGCGAGTGCGTTTGTTATTTTCCTTGGCGTTCTGATCATTGTTGTTTGCTGTGTCTTTCTCGCTACACTTGTGCTCTGTCTCTACTCGGTCTTGCATCACTGTTGGCAATCGCCACTCTTGCGATTGCGTTCCCTCTTGGTTTCCGCTGTTGTGTGTTCACCGTCGCCGGGTGGCGACTAGATTGGTGGACACACATACATTCTGTCTCTGTGATCATTCTCTTTCACTGGGGGCTATCTTGCCCTGTATTGCTTCCCCTCGTACAATTCCTATCTGGCATCTGTGGCTTTGTTCCTCTGCACTCCACAGCTCCATCTGCCGGTGGGAATTCCCCTCTACAAGTGCATTGCACCAAAGCTGGGTTCTGTTGTTTTATACGCTTGTGGAGGACTTCCGCAGTGTCAGCGCACATCTTGTGCGCTGACCACGGAGATAATTCCGCAATCGTTACACTAACCTTCCCTTTCTCTGATACTCCAGATCAGGTGATTTTGTGGCCACATGTTATGGCTGTGAAGATCCTGAGCCTTGTCGGATGAGCCCCCAGGCTGTGAGGCTCACAAAGAAGAGGCAAAGGAAAGGTTGTGAACAGTAAGGGGCCCCATCAAAGCTTTGCTGGGGGCCTCATGATTTATAGTTACGCCCCTGATACTTATCCAGATGATCCAAAACTTCCAGGTTCCCTATTGCATTCGGCCTCCCCTCCATCTTGCCGCTGTAACCCTCTGTAACCCTCGCATGGCTGTATGTAGCAGCTGTCGCTGAGAGCGGCCTGGACAGTGGCATAGCAATAGGGGACCACACCGGGACCCTCCCTCAACTGCATTATTGGGCCACAAACCCACTAGGAACAATTTTCTGAGTGCTTTGCGATTTGAAAAGCTCTTGCTAATGTAATGCTATGGGTGTGATCCCACTTGAGCAATGTGATTTTATAAAAATCCCCCATAGCATTGCATTAGTAAGAGCTTTTTCAAATCACTAGCGATTAGAAATCTCTCCAACTGGATTTCTGTCCTTAACGGTTTAGGGATTCTGCTCTGGCAATAATTACTTCTATAGATGCTTTGAATAGTGGCAATCATTATCGAACTCTTCCCCATCCCCTTCTTGCACCTCTCATACTGTGGTTGTCCTTGGCAGGATTTGGTGCAACGTATCAATTGTTTTGTACAGAGTGCTTGGGGGTGAAGCAGGGCTTTTTGGCGCCTGCTTTGTGCTGCGTAGTAGCAGTAATGCTGTAGTCCGCACCCCGTGCACGGGTAATTCATTTCTCTTGCGATGACTCGAAGGGGGAATAGTATTTAACACCCCCCCCCCTGAATTTGTGCAACAGCAGGTTATACCGCTGAAATCCAATGTACACCTTGGGGGGCCTGATGTAAAACCTGCACTGGGGCATAAAGCTCCTTAGCTACATTACTGGTCCTGGGCATGCATCATTCTGATTGTTTTCAAACTGTGCATTGTATGTACTCTTGACCATGGCTGGTGTGTTGAAGGCAAGAGAAATTGGCAGCAGGGGAGTAGTAATAGGGGATGCAGAGGTTGCAACCACACCAGGGCCCCTGGGGCCCACTAGGGACCCTCTTTCATCCATCTTATTACCCTTTTATAGGTGCTATGCTGGTAATGAACACCTCTATATGTGCATTGAATAGTGGTAATCCTTAAAGGGAAGGTCCAGGCACATAAAAAAAATAAAAACACTTACCTGGGGCTTCCTCCAGCCGTGCTGTGCCCTCGCCGGCTGCAGCTCCGCTGGCTCCCAGTGTCCTCCGCTGCAGAAGCCAATCTTGCCAGGTCAGCTTCCTGGTCGGCTTCTTGTGCGTTCCACCGCATGGGTCCCGTGGTTTGACCGACGTCATCGGTACTGTACCTGCGCAGTATAGTCCTGATGACGTCGGCCAGACCACAGCTCGCTCATGGCCATTTTGGAGGGGGGGGGGGAGGGGATGCTGTGCATGAGGGGAGCAATGCAAACATACTGCGGCAGGGAGGGCTCCCCTCTCAGTGCTTCCTCCTCTAGCAATGGGCAGCAGCAGCGAGCATAGAAAAGGGAAAGCAGACATTTACTTCTGCGTTCCACTCAGCTGAGGTTTTGCTTCTATCAGTGCCTGGCGCTACTTCTGGTTTATCAAGAAGTAGCACCAGGCACTGATAGAAGCAGAACCTCCGGAGAATGGAACGCAGAAGTAAGTGTCTGTGTTCCCTTTTCTATGCCTGCTGCTGCTGCCCATTGCTAGAGGAGGAGGCGCTGAGGGGGGAGCCAAAGGTGGTGGGGGGAGTGGGCACCCCTTCCCACCACTGTGTGCTTGCATTGCTCCCCCCTCATGTGCTGTGCCCCTGGGCACCTATTTGGATACCTGGGATGGGGGGTAGGAAGGGTGGCAGCCCATCCAAAGCTTTGCAGGGAGGCCCGGTGATTTCGGATGATTCCTGAGAGATTTCATGCTGAAATTGATCGGGAATCGACATGCATTGTATGGGCAGCCAACAGATCTTGTTTTTCTGCCTATGCCTTGACAAAGGGGACCTCTTGCAGGCATCGAAACGATCGTCGGCCTATTGGTCAGATAACTATTGCATGTGTGTGATGGGACAATAAACTAATAGTGTTCCAGCAAGTCTGTGTGCGGACTCCTACTTCCTAATTCAGCCAACAATCAGGCATGTGTACAGCACCCCTCAACCCCCAACCTACGAGTGATCTGCCAGACGGATGTACCCAACCCCAGTTACGCCGATCCCCCCGACGATCCCATTGTTTGCGACGCTTGTCCGCTACTCTACTCTAGCAATGCTGCCCATTGCTAGAGTAGAGGAGGAAGTGCTGAGGGGGGAGCCAAAGGTGGTGGGGGGAGTGGGCCCCCTTCCCAGCCACTGTGGGCTTGCATTGCTCCCCCCTCATGTGCTGTGCTCTGGGCACCTATTTGGATACCTGGGATGGGGGGCAGGGAAGGTGGCAGCCCATTCAAAGTTTTGCAGGGGGGCCCAGTAATTTCTAGTTACACCCATGCATAATGCCCTCGGTTGTAAGATAATGCACGCCCTGAGAGCGACCACACCAAAATGTGAGGCGGGAAGAAGGCGCAGACAAGCCCCCCCCCCCCCCCCCCCCCCCCAGGCAGGTGCCTGAATAGAGCAAACATCTCTTTATGTTTTCTCCATGTGCAGTTATAAATCATATGGTGCAAGAAAACCTGCCAAGGACAGCCGCAGTGTTAGAGAGGTGTAAGCAGGGGTAAGTTTGTTAATGATTACCACTATTCAAAGCATTTATACAAGTGATCATTTCCAGCATAGCACAATTGAAGAGCTAATACTGCGGTTCATGGAGGGCCCCTAGCGTACAACTTTGGTCCAAGGGCCCCAGTGCAGTCACAGTCTCTGCATCCTTATGGCTTGGGCACATTCCCTTCCCCTCTCCATTGAACAGTACACCCTGCTCAACTATAGCTGAGCAAAAGGTCTGTATTCATAGTGCTCATGTCACAAACTTTCTCCCTAACAATTAATGCTCAATCATTAAAGTGAACTGAGCAGCATTTTTTTGTACCAGGGCATCTCAGTAGCACATTAAATGCATGCCAACAATGTGTTCATTACTAAAAAAAAAAACATTCTATCCCTTCCTTTTACATTTAAATGTTTGTTAGAGGCTTTTATTGGCCTACTTCTGCTGCCTGCTATCCACAGAAAGAGCAGACAGATAAGGACTGTTACTGTTTTAATTAGCAGTTGCAATGAGCAAACAAAAGCTTTCAGAAGTGTGTGTGTGTGGGGGGGGGGGGGGGGGGGACGACGACAGGACACTGTGCTGCAAACTCAAACTTTATTACCTTCACTCCTTCCCCTGGATAAATAAGGGCAGTGAGAAAGGGAGGGGGAAATAGCAGCTCCTACAGCTATTAGAAACCAGGACAAGCTGCAGATAAAAAGCTGCTCATACCCTTTAATGATAATTGTTGTTTTTTCTCTGTGTGTATACACACCTTAAGAGACCTCTGGAGCCCTTAAGTATAAAAAAAATGTCTTTTAAGCATCATTTCAGACTATTGAGTTGATCCAAGAGTCTCACCTTGACTGAGAAGAGAAGTGCAAGGAATCCCAGACAGCAGCAGTTCATGTAGATGGTGTTAAATATGGACCAGATAATGTGATCTTTCACAGGAAGCTGTTCTGAGGTTATGGTCACTACAGCAGAATCCACTGGGGTCATCTCCACCTTTTCCACTCGATCTTCTTTGGATATTTTAGCTGACTCGCTCAGGAGTTGCTGGGTAGGAGACACCTTATCAGTAGATTCCATGTCACACGGAAAAGAAAAGAGCTGCTGGTTTGTGGCTGACATCTACAGAAGTGGAGCGTCTGTTTTAGAAGATTGTAGAAGTGGGCGTTGGAAAAAAAATACGTAAACCCAGTTTCTGTAACATTTGACTACTGTTCTCTGTTCAAAAAAATTTCACCAATCCATAACAAGCTCATCGTTTAGCATTCTGTCACGCTGGTCAGACAGATAGTTGCGAAACAGTGTAAAGTTTATGAGATAACAAGAGCTACAAAGTAAAAAGCACCATACAACAAATGAAGTAGAACATTAATGAATCTGCACTATCCTCATACAAGAAAAGCAAAGGTTTAGGCCTCTTTCACAGTGCGACATTAAAGTCGCCTGTTAGAAAATGTTTTAACGTGGACTAACGCACAGCAATATTAAGTCTGTGCAACATTCACAGTGCACACGTTGCGTTGTGTGTAATGTGTAGCAATATTTAGAAAGTGCTGCATGCTGTGCGTTTAGCAATGAATCTACTGCGTTATGTGTGTTGCACATGCTCAGTAATGTTTTTTTTTTTAATGTAACACATGCACCATTTTCGTTCCATCACTGTGCGACGAAAACGGCGCACCAAACGCAGGGCTAAAAAATGTACTATAAACGTCCATGTTATAGTCTTTCAATGCGTTGCATTAGGGGCACGTTATGTGACCTTAACGTCGCATCAAACGCACCGTCCCACTGTGAAAGAGGCCTAAATGGTACATAAATATTATAAATACAATGTATATCTTTTTAAAATGTTACTGTGCTTATCATTAAAGAGACACTGAGCGGAAAAAAATATGATATAATGATTGGTTGTGTAGTACGGATAATTACTAGAACATTAGTAGCAAAGAAAATATTCTCATTTTTATTTTTAGTTATATAGTGTTTGTTTTTTTTTGTTTTTTGTTTTTATAACATTGCATCATTCTCTAATATTTGCAGTTTACAAACTACTCAGCATTCTAAATGATTTTACAGAGCAGGCCAGTAAACTATTGACCTGTCTCTGGAGAGAAAAAGAAAATACAGTGACTGACAGTTGAGATAACAAGCTTTAGAAGACAGAGCTCTCTGTGACTTTGAAAGTCGTGGAGCTCAATGGCTCTTTTGCATAGATCACAACTGGAGTTTAACTCTTCCTGTACTGGAAACAATATTAGACTTCTGTCTCTGCTCCAAATGTTTTATTTCTTAGCTGTACTACACATACAAATCATCCCACCATTTTTTTCGCTTCAGTGTCTCTATAAACGATGTATGAGGCGAAAATAATGCTATCAGATTTACTCAACTACGCTTCAGCCCCTAGAAGCCTGTGTCCCTCGCTGCAGCTTTTCTCTCAGCTACTCTCCTGGGGTCCCCACTGTAGCGGCTTCTGCACATGCGCTAGTGTGCGGACGTATCGCTCATTGTCACACTCCCGTAGCCGGAAGCGTTCTGCGCAAGGGCAGTATTCAGGTTGGCACCTGCTACAGAAGGGACCCCAAAAGAATGGCTGAAGGTGGAACTGCAGCGAGGCACACAGCGGCTCCTAGGGCCCGGAGGAAACCCAGTTAAGTAAATCTGCTATAATTATTTTCTCCTTATGTATCCTTTAAAGCAAACTTGTGAATAGAGAAATGCTAGATTCTTACCAAAGTAGAGGGAAGCATCTGAGTAATCTAGAGCAGGGATGTCAAACTTAAATACAAAGAGGGCCAAACCTCATGGTCTACTTAATGGCCACCTTCCTCCCTTATAAAGTTCCCTGGTGTTTAGTGCATTCCCCTACTTCCTCCATATGGCTTTCCTGGTGTTCTAGGGCTTCACCTCCAATATAGCTTCCCTGGTGGTCTAGAGTAAGGCCAAATATAATGCAAAGTGGGGAAACCACTTGAGGGCTAAATTCAATGGCTCTGAGGGCCGGGTTTGGCACGCAGACCATAGTTTGACATGTATGATCTAGAGGTTTCTCCAGTTCTCTTCGACACCACCTCTATTCACCGCTTCACCCTTTTCTTCTTCTCCAGTCCACAGGGGAGCTGCTAAGGTTTTTGAGGCCCCAAGCCATTGCGAGGCTCTTCTGTACCCTCATGGTGGCCCTGCCTGTCCGTGTATGAGCATGGTCACACTGCACAGGCGCAAGTACAGCTTGCGCAGCAGCACAGAGCCGAAAAAGCCTTGGATGAGTGGCTCCGTGCTACTGCACAGGTGCTGGCCATACCTGTGCCAGCACAGTAGGGCCACACTGGTACACAGACAGGAGCTTGGCTGTGTGAATATATTCCACAAGCTCTTGACAAATATGTTCGGTGGGTCCCAGCACTGGATCGGTGGGGTTAAGTAGGATGGAAGAAGCCTCTGGTCTGTGCAGAGGTGTCCCCCAAGGTGAGCATGCAACTAACGTTTATTACATTTTTCACTTCAGGTACACTTTAAAGTAAAATTTGTAGACTGGATTGAAATGTCATCAAATTGAAGCAAATTCTCTGCAGGCTGGAAGCAAGGTTCTGCAGACTGGGAACAAGGCTCTGTGGACTGGATACAAAGTTCTACAGACTGTGAGCAAGATTCTGCAGACTGGATACATAAGTTCTGCAAGCTGGATGCTAGTTTCTGTAGACAAACGGCTGGGTTGAGTTCTGGTCAGTGCAGTTTCTAGGCTAAAATGCACCTCCCCCCCCCCGGAGCAAGGTATGGGTGCCCGCAGTACAGGTTAGCCAGGTCTAGTTTCACTTAGTATAGGTCCCCCCAGTATAGGTAGCCAAGAATAGGTACCCCAGTATAGGTAGCCAGGCATAGGTGAGCCAGTATAGTTGCCCCCGCTATAGGTTAGCCAGGTAGGTGCCTCCAGTATAGGTAGCCAGTATAGTTGCCCCCAGTATAGGTTAGATAGGCAGGCGCCCCCGGTATAAGTTAGATAGGTAGGTGCCCCAGTACAGGTTAGCCAGGTTGGTGCCTCTAATATAGGTAGCCAGAATAGTTGCCCCCAGCATAGGTTAGATAGGTAGGTGCCCCCAGCATAGGTTAGATAGGTAGGTGTCCCAGTATAGGTTAGTTAGGTAGGTCCCTCCAATATAGGTAGCCAGTATAGTTGCCACCTGTATAGGCTAGCTAGGTAGGTAGGTGCCCCCAATACAGGTTAGATAAGTGCCCCCAGTATAGGTTAGATAAGTAGCTGCCCCCCCAGTATAGGTTAGATAGGTAGCTGCCCCCCAGTATAGGTTAGATAGGTAGGTGCCCCTCAGTATAGGTTAGATAGGTAGGTGCCCAACAGTATAGGTTAGATTAGGTAGCTGCCCCCCCCCAGTATAGGCTAGATTAGACAGGTGCCCCCCAGTATAGGTTAGATAGGTAGCTGCCCCCCAGTATAGGTTAGATAGGTAGCTGCCCCCCAGTGTAGGTTAGATAGGTAGCTTCCCCCAGTGTAGGTTAGATTAGGTAGGTGCCCCCCAGTGTAGGTTAGATAGGTAGCTGCCCCCCAGCGTAGGTTAGATTAGGTAGGTGCCTCTCAGTATAGGTTAGATAGGTAGCTGCCCCCCAGTGTAGGATAGATTAGGTAGGTGCCCCCCAGTATAGGTTAGATAGGTAGCTGCCCCCCAGTGTAGGTTAGATTAGGTAAGTGCCCCCCAGTATAGGTTAGATTAGGTAGCTGCCCCCCAGCGTAGGTTAGATTAGGTAGGTGCCCCCCAGCGTAGGTTAGATTAGGTAGGTGCCCCCCAGTGTAGGTTAGATTAGGTAAGTGCCCCCCCCCCAGTATAGGTTAGATTAGGTAGCTGCCCCCCAGCGTAGGTTAGATTAGGTAGGTGCCCCCCAGGATAGGTTAGATAGGTAGCTGCCCCCTAGTGTAGGTTAGATAGGTAGCTGCCCCCCAGTGTAGGTTAGATTAGGTAGGTGCCCCCCAGTATAGGTTAGATAGGTAGCTGCCCCCAGTGTAGGTTAGATTAGGTAGGTGCCCCCCAGCGTAGGTTAGATTAGGTAGGTGCCCCTCAGGATAGGTTAGATAGGTAGCTGCCCCCCAGCTAAGGTTAGATTAGGTAGGTGCCCCCCAGGATAGGTTAGATAGGTAGCTGTCCCCCATAATGGAGGGGGGAGCACGGGAGCCGCGGGGAGGGCAGCCTGACCTCTCCCTCCCTCTCCTGGGTCGCCCTCCGTGCTCCCCCCTCAGATGTATAGTGAGCAGGCAGGAAGCGCTGTATACAACTCACCTCCCTGGCTCCAAGCGCTCTCTCGCCGCCGGTCTTCTCCTATCTGCCTACACGCTGATACACACGCTGCTTCCGGCTAAACAGGAAGCAGCGTGTGTTGCTTCCGGCTAAACAGGAAGCAGCGTGTGTATAAGTGTGTATGCAGAGAGGAGACCGGCGGCGAGAGAGCAGCGCTTGGAGCCAGGGAGGTATGTTGTATACAGCGCTTCCTGCCTGCTTACTATACATCTGAGGGGGGAGCACGGAGGGCGGCCCGGGAGAGGGAGGGAGAGGTCGGGCTGCCCTCCCCGCGGCTCCGGCTCCCCTCTCCATTACAGCGCCCCCCTCCCAACAGCGCCCCGGGCGGCGGCACGCCCCGCACTGCCCTAGAAACGGGCATGGTTCTGGTGTATGCAAAATCTGCAAGAGCTGTGAAATGAAGCCTACAGTCTGTATAACTTGTCCGTTTTACAGGAACATTGGCTGGAGGCTGCACCAAATAGGGGTTGACTGAGGACAGAGTTAGGCCCGGTTCACATTAGCGTTCGCTATCAGGATTTTCCTGATCGGATCCGGACCGTATACTGTACAAACGGAACGTACGTTCCGCATAGCAATGTAATGTCTATGCGGACGTTCACACGCGTCCGTTCCGTACGTACCGGAGCCGGATCGGATCCGGACTCTTTTCCAACATGCGCTATTTTTTGGGTCCGGATCTCCGGCCAACGCATCCTGACCGGAGCCTGACAGCACCATCCGGAACACAGAAACCAATGGGAAACGGAAGGCACAGAACACACTGCCTACAAAAACCTGACGTTCTACCCCACTTCCTATGCGTATCCAAGCGGCCATTTCGGATGGGGACACATGGGTCAAGCATGTCTGGAGTGGAGCAGCAGTGACAGACGTGCTGGAGCTGTTTTGGCAGAATGTCGGAGGTGGAGGTGAGGCCTACAGCGGAGGAACCTGATTCTACAGGTGCACCAGGTGCACCTTCTGCTGACCCCAACATTTTTTTATTTAATTTCGCTATTTTTTGCCCACGGATCCGGATGGCAGCCTGATGCATGCCTGATGCAAACGGACCGGATCCTGATCGGATCCGTACGGTTCCGATCAGGATCAGGTCCTGATCCGATCAGGATCCGATCAGGATCCGGTCCGTTTGCAAGGCAAAACGCAAGTGTGAATGGGGCCTAAATGGAAGCTGAACAGGAGTGATGGTTGAAGACTGCACAGGACCGGAATCGGATGAAGGCTGCACAGGACCAGAGTTGGATGGAAGCTGCAATGACTGGAGTTGGCTGGAGGCTGCATATAGAGTGACCAGACATCCCGCACTGGCGAACTGAGGGGGCTGTTCCGGGTGTCTGGAACCTCCCCCCTGCACTGAGCTGTGTATTCAGCCAGGGAAGCCCGCATAATATAAACAGCCTCATTCTCCCTCCCTTCTTACTTCTGGTGCTTCCCTCCAGCTAATAGAATGAGAGAGGCAGCCCAGCTTCCCTCACAAGAAGATGCAGCCTGCAGTGAGAGAATGTTGGTTATGGAGTCCTGGACTCTCCACAGCACAGAAGTGTCCGACATGATGAAATTAGAGTGCAGGCAAGCTGGTAAATATGCACAGCATGATGCAGAGCTTGCCTGGACTCAGGGTCCGTGGGCAAACATCTGTCTGGTCTCTCCCCATTGTTATAATGACTGCATGTGTGGGTAAGGTGTTTAACAAGCTGAAAAGTTTTTGACAGTCCCTAGACTCCAGGAGGGCTTCTTTCTGACTTGTGTGAGAGACTGACAGGGACAGGAGTCCGATTACAGGCAAGTAGCCTGTCTGATGTGGGACTGCAATACAGATAAGTTCTCTGCTCCATCTCAGGCTATTCTCAATTTCTCCACTCCTCTCTCTGGGCTAGTGCACGCCAAAATGACAATAGCAATCGCTAGCAATTTGTGAGTGTGATTTTGTGAAGTGATTTTCAGAGCGATTTTTGAATGAATTGCTCAAAAACATGCTACATGCAGTATACCTGCGATTTTGAAAAAATCACAACGCTGCTGTGGGAACACCCACATAGGGTAACATTAGTCAAGCGCTTTTCAAATCACTGTTGATTTGAAAAACGCTCAGAAGCACTCTTGGTGTGCACCAGCCCTCCCTCATTCACCTTTGTTTCCCTCTTCCCCTAGAGCTGACTGTGTGTTCTTGTCATACAGGAAAGCTAAATAAAAGTGCAATCCTGGTGAGGCAAAATATTATTATTTAGTATTTATATAGCGCCGACATCTTCCGCAGATGCATATATCCCTGCATCATATGGGTATCGCTTGCGCTATGTGACACTATGTAGCATATTCCACTGAATTGTCCAAACTAAGTCTATCTCCTGTTCCTCTCTCGGGGAGTTGTTCCAGCGCTGTACCCCGTTCACATTTGCTGCTACCAGAAGCCCTCAGAAACACTCGTGTCCTTGAGTACTTCCAAAGATAGGCAGCTCCGTAATACGCCAGCGCACTTTTGTGCATGGGCAGTATGGAGCCACCTGTATTCGGAAGCACTCGGGGACATACGTGCTTCTGGACCTTTCAGGAACCCCCCCCTTAAAAATCCTGCGTTTGCCCCTGATCCCGGATTGCCCGGGACGCATCCCGGATTCGGGGTCCGCTGTCCCAGGCAGCATGAGGTCCCGGGAAACGTCCTGCTTTCAGCAGCGGGACGTCCCGGCCTCGGGACTCTGGCCACTCTCCTCATGAACTGGCAGCGGCGTCTATAGCCGCCGTGCCAGTTCATTGCCCACAGCCCCGCTCCAGCCTCCTCTTCCGGTGTCTGTTCCGACACCGGCAGGCGAGCGGGGCTGCGGCAAGATGGCTGCCGAAGCCCTGTACTGGAAACTATTTGTGTCTCCAGTACAGGGCTTCGGGCGCCATCTTGCCGTAGCCCTGCTCTGCCTGTCAGCGCGGGAGACTTCAGGAGGAAGGTGGTCCCGGGAGCAGCGCGCCAGAGGCTGGAGACTTCTGCCAGGTGAGTAAATGCTTTCTTTTTCAGGTGAAATGTTTGCCCACATTGCGTCTCTTTTCTGGTGAAATGTTTGCCCGCATTGCGTTTCTTTTTCAGGTGAAATGTTTGCCTGCATTGCGTTTCTTTTCTGGTGAAATGTTTGCCCGCATTGCGTTTTTTTTCTGGTGAAATGTTTGCCCGCATTGCGTTTTTTTTTCCAGGTGAAATGTTTGCCCGCATTGCGTTTCTTTTCTGGTGAAATGTTTGCCCGCATTGCGTTTTTTTTCTGGTGAAATGTTTGCCCGCATTGCGTTTCTTTTCTGGTGAAATGTTTGCCCGCATTGTGTGTTTTTTTTTCTAGGTGAAATGTTTGCCCGCCTTGCGTTTCTTTTCTGGTGAAATGTTTGCCTGCATTGCGTTTCTTTTCTGGTGAAATGTTTGCCTGCATTGCGTTTCTTTTCTGGTGAAATGTTTGCCCGCATTGCGTTAATTTTCTGGTGAAATGTTTGCCCGCATTGCGTTAATTTTCTGGTGAAATGTTTGCCCGCATTGCGTTTCTTTTCTGGTGAAATGTTTGCCCGCATTGGGTTAATTTTCTGGTGAAATGTTTGCCCGCATTGCATTTATTTTGTACTGACATGTTTGCCCGCATTGCGTTTATTTTGTACTGACATGTTTGCCCGCATTGCGTTTATTTTATACTGACATGTTGCCCGCATTGCATTTATTTTGTGCTGACATGTTGCCCATTGCGTTTATTTTCTGGTGTCCGGGGTAACTTTTACTGCATTTATTTTTTAATGGTCATAGATGGCTATGTTTGCTGCTTTGTGGTTATGGTATACTATTAGCATCACACAGTTTCTGCACACCCATGATGCAAAGTCTCGTTTGTCCACATCATGGCGTAAACACTGCTTTCTTATGCCTCGCTGTTACATCATTACGTTAGCTCCGCCCATACAATGGCATGGCCACGCCCATTTTTTGCAGCTGCGCGCGCCACAGCCCCCTCCCCAGTCTTCGTCGCTATGCGCTCCTCAGTCCTCCCCACTTTTCGCCGCTGCGTGCGCCGCCCCCCCACACCCCCCCTCCCCGTCCCAGGTTGGACCCACAAAAATCTGGTCACTCTACTGCATAGGCCTGGAGTAATGGAAGCTGTTGGAAAGTATTTGCATCTAGTCTTGGTGACCGCTCTGGAAACTGGAGCAACATCAGGTTCTCTTGTTGTAGCTGGATACTGCCAGGGCCAGGGTGTGGACCTGATAGTGGTTTGCAATGGTGCGGATTTTACAGGTTTTTTAACTATTGCAGATTCTGAGTTCTGGACACAGGAAGAGGTATATGGAAAATAAGCAGAAGAAAGGAGTGGGAATGAGAAGAACAGATTTCACGCCAGGTAAGTGATCAGAGCAACAGCTGATCTTTGTTTACAAAGCTTATGCACCAGCAAAGACTCAGTTGCACGCATATTGGCAGATACATACGCTTCACTCTTTTCAGAAGAACATTGCGGTGGGTAGCGGCGGATCTGCGGCGGCAATCAGGCACAACACGCAGCAAGCAAAGTGCTTGCTGCGTTTAAAAAAAAAAAAATATTCAAATCGGCCCAACGGGGCCTGAGCGGCGACCTCCGGCGTCTCTGGACGAGCCTAGCTCGTCCAGAACGCCAGGGAGGTTAACTGTAGTGGACTGAGAGTTCTGAGGGTTAACAGGAGGTTTGCATATTGACAGTATTTCTGAATGTGCATTGATCAGGGCACGAGCTGACTCAGGCTTACATCTTTTTTCAGACAATAGATTCTTCACAGCACACTTACATCCCATTACAAACACAGAGCTTTGCTTAAATTGAGAAAAGGTCCGTCTATCTTCCTTCAAATAACTATGGTACAGGTTTACTTGTTCAGAAGTAAAGTCAACTTGAACTGGACTCACCACAGGTAAGTCAGGGGCTGTGGAACCTGCAGAGATAATCTCCTGCCATGCATTTAGCAAAAATGAGGCCTTCCCTTACTTGCATATTCCATGAGTAATCAAGGACTGGAGGGAATCAATGCAAGCTTGCAGGTCTGTTTGGCGTCAATTCACCAGAGGTTACCAACCTATTTATCTCTTGGGAAGTAATTTACCTCCTGTGATATCTCCAAATAGCAATTCTCCAGAAGTATAGGGGAAAATATCGACAGAGAGAAATGCAAGAGATAAATGTGAGATAAGTATGAGATAAATAAATGATAGTTAGTTTTTCTCCAAATCACAATTCACCAGGGAAGAAAGGGGGTGTGGCCATTCGTTATTTTTTCATCTCTTTGGCGTCAATTCACCAGAGAGGATTTACTAAGAGAAAAAAGGTAGGTAGTTTATCTCATGAGGTATTTTAACACTCTGGAGTCAATTCACTAGTGTGAGAGGACAGAGAGAAAAGTGTTCGATAGCAGAGGATAATGGAGAGATATGCATGAGGAAAGTGTGAGAAAGCAGAGAGTTAGGTAATCGGTATTAATGATTTACATGGGATACTTTTCCTCTCTGTAAGCTTGAAAGTGAAGCATTGTGGGTAGGAGGCGGAGTTTTACCACTACCTGACCAGAGTATTCCCGCCTTTTACTGCCGGATCATATCATAAATCATATCACGAGTGAGTCTGAACTTCTTCACCACCTCTGTCTCAGTAAAATTATCAAGAACTGTTCACTCAAGAAAAATACGAGGGGCGATTAAACAGACCCTCCTCCTGCGCCTTCGTCTCCTCATAATAGAAGCAAGCTCTAAGGCCTAGTGCACACCAGAGCGGTTCGGCTGCGTTTTGCGATCTGCTTGCGGCTGCGGATACGCTTGGGTAATGAATTTCAATGGGCTGGTGCACACCAGAGCGGGAGGCGTTTTGCAGAAACGCATACTCCCGGGCTGCTGCAGATTTTGGATTGCGGAGGCGTTTCTGCCTCAATGTTAAGTATAGGAAAAACGCAAACCGCTCTGAAAAACAGCACTTCAGAGCGGTTTGCCAGGCGGTTTTTGTTACAGTAGCTGTTCAGTAACAGCTTTACTGTAACAATACATGAAATCTACTACACCAAAAACGCTTCACAAAACCGCACAATGCTAGCTGAAACGCTACAGAAAAATAAGAAAAAGCGTTTCAAAATCTGCTAGCATTTTGCGGATCTGCTAGCGGTTTTTGGTGTGCACCAGGCCTAACAGAGTAAGCTCAAAAGGCTCCATCTTCCACAGAAGCAGCTGCTGTGTGAAAACCACGATATCTCCAGGTTCATTCAGGGGATAAAGAGATGAAAAAATAACGAATGGCCACACCCCCTTTCTTCCCTGGTGAATTGTGATTTGGAGAAAAACTAACTACTAACTATCACTTATCTCATACTTATCTCACATTTATCTATTGCATTTCTCTCTGTCGATATTTTCCCCTATACTTCTGGAGAATTGCTATTTGGAGATATCACAGGAGGTAAATTACCTCCCAAGAGATAAATAGGTTGGTAACCTCTGGTGAATTGACGCCTTTATCCCCTGAATTAACCTGGAGATATCGTGGTTTTCACACAGCAGCTGCTGCTGTGGAAGATGGAGCCTTTTGAGCTTACTCTGTTAGGCCTGGTGCACACCAAAAACCGCTATCAGATCCGCAAAATGCTAGCAGATTTTGAAACTCTTTTTCTTATTTTTCTGTAGCGTTTCAGCTAGCATTTTGCAGTTTTGTGAAGCGTTTTTGGTGTAGTAGATTTCATGTATTGTTACAGTAAAGCTGTTACTGAACAGCTACTGTAACAAAAACCGCCTGGCAAACCGCTCTGAAGTGCCGTTTTTCAGAGCGGTTTGCGTTTTTCCTATACTTAACATTGAGGCAGAAACGCCTCCGCAATCCAAAATCTGCAGCAGCCCGGGAGTATGCGTTTCTGCAAAACGCCTCCTGCTCTGGTGTGCACCAGCCCATTGAAATACATTACCCAAGCGTATCCGCAGCCGCAAGCGGATCGCAAAACGCAGCCGAACCGCTCTGGTATGCACTAGGCCTTAGAGCTTGCTTCTATTATGAGGAGACGAAGGCGCAGGAGGAGGGTCTGTTTAAATCGCCCCTCGTATTTTTCATGAGAGAACAGTTCTTGATAATTTTACTGAGACAGAGGTGGTGAAGAAGTTCAGACTCACTCGTGACATGATTTATGATATGATCCGGCAGTAAAAGGCGGGAATACTCTGGTCAGGTAGTGGTAAAACTCCGCCTCCTACCCACAATGCTTCACTTTCAAGCTTACAGAGAGGAAAAGTATCCCATGTAAATCATTAATACCGATTACCTAACTCTCTGCTTTCTCACACTTTCCTCATGCATATCTCTCCATTATCCCCTGCTATCAAACACTTTTCTCTCTGTCCTCTCACACTGGTGAATTAACTCCAGAGTGTTAAAATACCTCATGAGATAAACTACCTTCCTTTTTTCTCGTAGTAAATCCTCTCTGGTGAATTGACGCCTTTATCTTGGTTTGAGTAGTAATTAAGGAAGCATTTCCTATCATGCTCAAACAAGTCAATCACAGCTAAAATGGCATAGTTATCAAAAAGGTGGTTCGTAATCACTGACTATACTTTGGTTATTATCAGGGTGCAGGCAAACATTTGTTATTTTAGGGTATGCGAGGTCATTCCAGATCCTGGCTAAATTCTCATTATCTTGGGTGCAAAAGATTCCCAATTTAACATAATTAGCCAGACATATAGTTAACTGCTGCAGTTCAACCTTAGAAAAATCAGCACGACATTCAGCTTCATCTTCATCAGTCAGCAATGCATAATAATACATTTGTTGCGGATCCATCCTTGGACACAACAGGTATCAGACAGTGCACAGTACAACTGCAGTGGTCAGTGTATATATGTCCAGAACTTACTGTTTAGGAGCAAACAGGTATTGCAAGATATAACCACAGTTTGCAGAAACCCTGAAACAGGAACAGTAGTGTGCAAAAGTGTTTATTGTAAACCACAGGGTGCATGCAAATATAAATGCAAATAAGATGCAACCACATGAACAGCAAGCGACATACAAACAACCAGGGAAATGCAGTGACAAATATATACAATGATGCAAACATATGCAACCCACATCCACCGCAAATAAATACAGGTGATCACCAATCATCGAGAACATGCAAAGCAACCTATCTAACTAGTGCAAATAATGATGAATATATACAAATATACAATAAATATAAATCAGCACCATATTACGGGCAAAGGCAAAGCAAGACAGAGTATCAGAGTCAGCAATGGGTAATCAGATACATACAAGGCACAAAGGAATCAACAGAAGCAGAGTTAGGACGAGGAAAGTTTCAGCAACAAGTTCTCGGATCAAGCAAACAGGGTACAAAGATCAGGAATCAGGTAACAGGTGTGACCAGGAACTCAGACCTACAGGGAATGAAGTTCTGGCAATTGTTTAGAGGAAGAGACAGTCTTTATATGTCCATGTAACAGGAAGCAGCTGGTAGTAATAATCAAAGTCCCATTAGAGACCTCTGCAGGCCAGACAAAGAACTGCGAGTCCTTTGCACAGGCAGCATACAGCTACCTGCTGGTGGAAGGCAGAACTCCACGGCTGCTAAATGTGCATAAAGCCCTCTTCTAGTGGCACAGTGAAAGTCCAGGGAAAGTTAATACTGCCACCAGCAGGCAGGAGAAAGCAATGCATGATTCCTAACAGCTACCTTATGATTGCCTTGTGTCAGGGCCGTTTCTACCCCCGTGCGGGGCGTGCCGCCGCCCGGGGCGCTGTTAGGAGGGGGGCGCTATAATGGAGGGGGGAGCCGGAGCCGCAGGGAGGGCAGCCCGACCTCTCCCTCCCTCTCCTGGGCCGCCCTCCGTGCTCCCCCCTCAGATGCAGAGCGAGCAGCCGGGAAGCGCTGTTTGCAACTCACCTGCCTGGCTCCAAGCGCTGCTCTCTCGCCGCTGGTCTGTCTCTTCTCTCTGCATACATGCTGATACACGCGGCTTCTGGCTAAACAGGAAGCCGCGTGTATCCACAGTATGCAGAGAGAAGGGACAGACCAGCGGCGAGAGAGCAGCGCTTGGAGCCAGGCAGGTGAGTTGCAAACAGCGCTTCCCGGCTGCTCGCTCTGCATCTGAGGGGGGAGCACGGAGGGCGCCCGGGAGAGGGAGGGAGAGTTCGGGCTGCCCTCCACGCGGCTCCGGCTCCCCCCTCCACTATAGGGGACATCTAGCTATCTAACCTATCCTGGGGGCACCTACCTAATCTAACCTACACTGGGGGGCAGCTACCTAATCTAACCTACGCTGGGGGGCACCTACCTAATCTAACCTATACTGGGGGGCACCTACCTAATCTAACCTACACTGGGGGGCACCTACCTAATGTAACCTACACTGGGGGGCAGCTACCTATCTAACCTTCACTGGGGGGCAGCTACCTATCTAACCTATACTGGGGGGCACCTACCTAATCTAACCTATACTGGGGGGCACCTACCTAATCTAACCTACACTGGGGGGCACCTACCTAATCTAACCTACACTGGGGGGCACCTACCTAATCTAACGTACACTGGGGGGCAGCTACCTATCTAACCTTCACTGGGGGGCAGCTACCTATCTAACCTTCACTGGGGGGCAGCTACCTATCTAACCTACACTGGGGGGCAGCTACCTATCTAACCTACACTGGGGGGCAGCTACCTATCTAACCTACACTGGGGGGCAGCTACCTATCTAACCTACACTGGGGGGCAGCTACCTATCTAACCTACACTGGGGGGCAACTACCTATCTAATCTATACTGGGGGGGCACCTACCTAATCTAACCTACGCTGGTGGGGCACATACCTAATCTAACCTACGCTGGGGGGCACATACCTATCTAACCTACACTGGGAGGCAGCTACCTAATCTAACCTACACTGGGGGGCAGCTACCTATCTAACCTATACTGGGGGCACCTACCTAGCTAGCCTATACAGGTGGCCACTATACTGGCTACCTATATTGCAGGCACCTACCTAAATAACCTGTACTGGGGCACCTACCTATCTAACTTATACCGGGGGCGCCTGCCTATCTAACCTATACTGGGGGCAACTATACTGGCTACCTATACTGGAGGCACCTACCTGGTTAACCTATAGCGGGGGCAACTATACTGGCTCACCTATGCCTGGCTACCTATACTGGGGTACCTATTCTTGGCTACCTATACTGGGGGGACCTATACTAAGTGCAACTAGACCTGGCTAACCTATACTGCGGGCACCCATACCTTGCTCGCGCGGGGGGGGGGGGGGGGGGCGCAATTTTTACACCCTCGCCCTGGGTGCATTTTAGCCTAGAAACTGCACTGCCTTGTGTTTTTCACATTTGAGTAGAATGAGAATTCAGCCTGAATCATAAATTGTGATTCCTCCTTCCCTCCTCAATAATCTGCTCCCATTGTCCAACTGTTCACCAATAGAGATGGCCCGAGCTGGGTTTGCGAACTTCCGCAAAAGTTTGGTTCGTGCGAACAGGCCCGGCCCTAGACTTTTTGCCGCCTGAGGCAATTTTCAAAGAAATCACCGCCGCCCCCCGCCCCCCCCCCAAGCTGTGGGTGGGGGGGGGCCGCCCGAGCTGGAGGGGATAGCAGGCAGGAAGGGGGTATTGGGCCTAGCGGCGGAGAGGGGGGGTCGGACCCCCCCCTCCCTCGCCTGGGTCCCCCGTCCTCCGCTCCCCTCCAGCTTTTAAAAGTTCCCTGCTGGCTGCAGCTATTTGTAAGAGGCAACAGGTGGAGATTACTCACCTCTTCCTCGTTCCAGGCGAGCGTGCGCTCCACTGACGTCACTTCCTGCGGCGTAGCAGGAAGTGACGTCAGTGGAGCGCACGCTGACCTGGAACGAGGAAGAGGTGAGTAATCCCCGCCCGTTGCCTCTTACAAATAGCTGCAGCCACAGCAAGGAACTTTTTAAAGCTGGAGGGGAGCGGAGGACGGGGGACCCAGGCGAGGGAGGGGGGGGTCCGACCCCCCTCCCCGCCGCTAGGCCCAACACCCCCTTCCTGCCCGCTATCCCCTCCAGCTCGGGCGTCCCCCCACACACATGGACGGGCGGGTGCCGCCCCCCCAGAAGTGCCGCCTGAAGCAAAAGTTTCACCCCGCCTCATGGGCGGGCCGGCCCTGCGTGCGAACTTTCCTGAACCGCAATAGACTTCAATGGGGAGGCGAACTTAGGAAAACTAGAAACACTTATGCTGGCCACAAAAGTGATGGAAAAGATGTTTCAAGGGGTCTTACACCTGGAGGAGGGCATGTATGAGTGGGATAGACACCAAAAGTCCCGGGGAAAAATCTGGATTTGACGCAAAGCAGCGTTTTAAGGGCAGAAATCACATTGAATGCTAAATTGCAGGCCTAAAGTGCTTTAAAACATCTTGCATGTGTATACATCAATCAGGGAGTGTAATTAGAGTACTGCTTCACACTGACACACCAAACTCACAGTGTAACGCACCGCAACCAGCTGTTTGTGTTGTGACGGCCGTGCTGTACTGGTGCGCACCATGGCCAGAGTGCAGGCCGTGGCTGTTTTCAAGCCCATATGGTCGCTGGGCTGTGGTAGCTCAATGATAGAACAACAGTGACTGTCTAGCTGATCAAATTTGGTCTGTCCACAATAAAGCAACAACCTTATTATCATGGGTGTGCCCCCCCCCCCCCCCCCTCTCTCCCGAGACACTCATATAGCCGACGGTCATTGCTTCATTGTGATACGCAAGTCCCTTCACTGCGGCAAGGTAATGATCACGAAGCCAGAAAAATTAGGCAGGCATGTACACGCACCAGAAAAAGTAGTATAGAGGTCGCTGCTAACAGCGGCCTTGAAAAATTCAGGAATCCACCTGGAGTCCTGGACCCTGTTGGTGGTGGCGAAGAAGGCAGTCAAGCGGCCTGCAGGCAGAGGTGCTGTGTGGGGAGCGACTTAGCCATGGGGCAGGCAGTCACACGGCGTGGAGGCAGAGATGCTGTGTGTGGGGACTGACTTAGTCTTCGGGCAGGCCTGAGCGTGCTTTGCAGACCAGGCATCCGTGGTCAGATGGACCCTTGACCCAATGCTGTGTGTGTGATGATCCGCTCAGCTGGCTGCACAGGCAGACAGCTGTTTGTCCATTCCTCTAGTCTGTGGGCTGCAGGTCTCTGGAACAGAGACCTGTCTTTCCATTGCAAGTTTCTGGTCTGTTCTCTTGCTGGGGAATTTGCATACATTCGTTATGCAAATCCCCTACCTGCCTTCTTTGATGACTGGCACTATAAGAGCTTTATGTTTCCCAGAATGCTTTGCTGGACATTTCCCTTCCATGCTCTGTTCCTGATGGACACTGCTGGAGTGTCAGCCATTGCTATCTAGTATAGTTAATTCCTGGGGGTTGCTTTAGGCTCCCCTGCTAGCCCAGTCAGGTTGTATTATCTGTATTGCCTGTTCTGTCTTGTCTTGCCTGTTTGCCATTGTCCTGTCCCTATGGTGGTTGACAGGAAATGGTTCTGATCTCTGTTCTTGGAGTATAGCTGGTGCAGCGGTTGCTACCAGCTATCTCTTCTGTTCTGTCTTCTGGGATCGCGCTAGCTACTTTTTGCTAGCGCTGGGGATCCTTCTGTTCTGTCTCCTGGGATCACGCTAGCTACTTTTTGCTAGCGCTGGGGATCCTTCTGTTCTGTCTTGTTTGGATCGCACTGGCCTCTAGCGGTAGCGGCTGTGGATCCTTCTGATCTAGTTCCTGGAGTGTAACACGTGGAGATCGCGCATAACCGCGTGCACTGTTGCGAATGAGTGCGGTGTTCGCGGATAGCTAGCGGTTGTTATTTTCCGTATCTCCTTATTGTATTTGCTGTGCCTTTGCTACCCTCGTATTCTATTCTGTTCTGCCTTGTGTCACGTCTGGCGATCGCACCTCTCGCGATCGCGTTCCTATTTCGTATCTGCTGTTGTGTGTGCGCGGTCGCGGGGTGGCGACTGGATTGGCGCACACACATACAACCTATCCCTTTGCTCAATCTCATTCGCAATCGCCTCTCTTGCGATTGCGTTCTGCGCTTCGTACAATTCCTGTCTGGCACTTGTGGAGGTACAGAGGATTGGTTCCTCTGCACTCCCCAACGCCATCTGCCGACAGGAATTTCCCTCTACAGGTGCGTAGCACCTTTTGCTGGGTGCCTGCAAATATACGCTTGTGGAGGATTTCCGCCGTGTCAGCGCACGCGTCGTGCGCTGATCACGGAGAAAGTTCCACAATCGTGACAGTGTGCCAGAGATATCACCACTTGCCTTTCAACATCACGGTACAGTCTGGGTATCGCCTTTTTTGAGAAATAATTGCGGCCTGGTATCTTCCACTGCGGTGTGTGGCTTTGCTTTTGTGTGCTGCTTTTCCTCAGGTGGTCATCCCATTGCAGTTTGTGCTTTGTAGTAATGCGCCTTCATAAGGTAGCTTTCCCTACACAGGTCTTGGTCTTTCCACGGCTCAATTTTCGGTGGCAGAAAGTACAATGGCATTGCTCTCATCTGAGGCAGACACACACAAAATTTTCCACACCGCTGAGCCCTGGGGTGATGGCACTTTGGTGGTGACGGCTGACTGAGTGTTAAGTGGGGTGCCAGAATCAGAGCAGGAGGAGGAAGATATGTCACGCTTCCGTGTGGAAGCTGAGAAAGATGAGGTGTTCTGTGTTAACTAGTCAACTACATCCTGACAATATTGGGGGTTGATGGCACGTGCCTTCTTCTGAACACTGTACTTTGGCCTCACGAAATCACGACAGCGCGACCTTGAACAGACCTGCCAGGTGGCCTGCCTCTGCCGTTTGTTTTGTCCATATTGGGGGGGGGGGATGAAGTGAAAGGTATGCACTGACTTGACTAATACAATGTGCAGTCAGTCACACAGGTGCAGTTAACAGGTATGCACGGAGTGGTATATCACACTGCATGCGCTCACATAGCTAGGTGGGTGCACTGTGAACAACAGGTAGGTATATGCAGTGATGGGTATTACAATGTGCACCTGTCACACACAGACAGGTACCGGACAGGCAAAGTGACGCTGCGTGTGCTCACGTAAGTAGGTGGGTGCACTGTGAACAACAGGTAGGTATATACAATGATGGGTATTACAATGTGCACCTGTCCCACACAGACAGGTATCGGACAGGCACAGTGACACTGCGTGCGCTCACGGAGGTAGGTGGGTGCACTGTGAACAACAGGTAGGTATATGCAGTGATGGGTATTATAATGTGCACCTGGCACAGTAGTTATTACCACCAAGGGGCCAAAGGCCAGCTGCGACTGACTGAAAGGGCTGTATATAATGCAAGTGGGCCACAAAAAAAAAAAAATAGATCACTTCCGGAAAAGGTTGCGGTTCTCCACGAACGCGAACCACGCAAGTTCGCCGGGACCATTCGCCGGCAAACCGTTCAGGCCATCTCTAGTCACCAAATGTAGGCATGTGACTTTATTGGCACTCATCTTAAAGTATCATAGAGTGATGCACTTTTCCTTTTGAACCAAATGTCCAACACTTTGGCGCTCCCAGAGCTCGCTCAGTTGACCTCCTGGATAGCGCTATAAAAACATAAGAGAATCCATATACCATACTTGACACAGCAAGCCGTTAGAGGCCATATCTGCCACCGAGCTATCACCCTCTGTATGGCAACCCCCCACCACTAGCATACTGCTTAGCAGACTTAATGACGCTTTAGAGTAAACTGTAGTGGAAATGTAGTAGAATATAATGGGCTCTATTCACATTCACACATGCGGTAAGAGATTTTTGACCACTATATTACCGCCAGTGATCATTTCTGCATTTTTTTTCACATTCACTAAAATTTTCTGCATGTTTACTGCATGCAGGAACAATACGTAAAAAAATAACCATGTGGAAACCATGCATAAAAAAGTTGCATAACAAACAAATGATATTCCGTTAGCCGGGCGCAACCACCAGATCTCGTACCCACCTTGTTTAACGGACAATTATCTGCAGATCAGATCCACCAGGATGGATCTTCAGATCGGCAGATAATTGTCTGATCTGCAGATGAATGTCCGTTAAACAAGGTGTGTATGAGATCTGCAGATATCATAGACTATGAATGCATTTTGCAGGAAAGGATCTTTTGCAGGAACTGATCTGTTGCATGTGTACAGCATCTTTGTGTGCAGCATCTTGCAAAGATTTTTATCTGATGCTGAGTTCAGCTCCATAGAATAGACTGTGTAGAGTATGGCTATTACATGGAAGGGGGTAAAATTGGTCTGTGATCTTTCATTTTCCAAAGACTTTTATCTGATGTGTGTACCCACCTTAAGTTTAAACTGAAAAGCCACCTGTTTAGTCTGGCATTTATGACTATCTGACTATTTCCTCTGTAAGGGCTGGTGCACACCAGAGGGGTTCTGAAGCGTTTTTTAAAACGGTTGCAGGGGGAAAAACGATTGGCTAATGAAAGTGAATGGGATGGTGCACACCAGAGCAGTTTGTTTTGCTACCAAACGCAAACTGCTGTTGTGCAGCATTTTTTAGATTTCTGAGGCGTTTCTGCCTCAATGTTAAAGTATAGGAAAGTTGAAAACCACTCTGAAAAGCGCCAGATCAGAGCGGTTTTCCAAGCGTTTTTGTTACAGGAGCTGTTCAGTAACAGCTTTACTGTAACAATATTTGTAATCTGCTACACAAAAACGCTTCAAAAATCGCTAGGCATGTTTAGAAAACGTCTCTAAACATGCCTAGAATCGCTCTGAAATCTACTTCAAAAACCTCTAGCGTTTTGCAGATCTGCTAGAGGTTTTTGGTGTGCACTGGGCCTGTCACAGTCCAGGTTGCAACCCTGTACTGATCTGATACAAATCTATGCACTTTAAATCCTATGGGAGAAAAGCACTTTACAAATGTTATTATATTGTATGGTATGAAAATGAAATGTTCATTATTAAAATCCATATTAACCACTTGCCGACCGCGCACTCATAACGCGCGTCGGCAAAGTGGCAGCTGCAGGACCAGCGACGCAGTACAGGCTGATTAATCAGGAAGCAGCCGCTCGCGCGAGCGGCTGCTTCCTGTCAATTCACGGCGGGGAGCTCCGTGAATAGCCTGCGGGCCGCCGATCGCGGCTCGCAGGCTAAATTTAAACACAAGCGGAAATAATCCGCTTTGTTTACATTGTACGGCGCTGCTGCGCAGCAGCGCCATAAGGCAGATCGGCGATCCCCGGCCAATCAGCGGCCAGGGATCGCCGCCATGTGACAGGGAACAGCCTGTCACTGGCTGCACAGGACGGATAGCGTCCTGTGCAGCCCCGATCTCCGGGGGGGAGCAGGTAGGAGAGGGAGGGGGGAATTTCGCCGCGGAGGGGGGCTTTGAGGTGCCCCCCCCCGCCAGCCACACGCAGGCAGGAGAGATCGGACCCCCCAGCACATCATCCCCCTAGTGGGGAAAAAAGGGGGGCAATCTGATCTCTCTGCCTGCTACCTGATCTGTGCTGGGGGCTGCAGAGCCCACCCAGCACAGATCACTAAACACAGCGCTGGTCCTTAACCACTTAAGCCCGAAGGGTTGAATTTTTTTTTACATCCGAGCAACTTTCACCCCCCATTCATTTGCCAATAACTTTATCACTACTCATCACAATTAATTGATCTATATCTTGTTTTTTCCGCCACCAATTAGGCTTTCTGTGGGTGGTATATTTTGCTAAGAGCCACTTTACTGTAAATGCATTTTAACAGGAAGAATAAGAAAAAAATGGAAAAAATTCATTATTTCTCAGTTTTCAGCCATTATAGTTTTAAAATAATACATGCCTCCATAATTAAAACTCACGTATTGTATTTGCCCATATGCCCCGGGTATTTCACCGTTAAAATGATGTCCCTATCACAATGTATGGCGACAATATTTTATTTGGAAATAAAGGTGCATTTTTTCCATTTTGCGTCCATCACTGTTTAGAAGCCCATAATTTATTAAATCATATTGATATACTCCTTTGACATGAATATTTAAAAAGTTCAGACCCTTAGGTAACTATTTATGTTTTTTTTTTTTTTTTATTATTGTAATTTTTTTTTTTTTTATTATTTAAACTTGTATGTGGGTATTTTTTGGTGTGGGAGGTAAACAGGTTTTTTTTTAATATATTTATAGGTTTATTCTTAAAACTTTTTATTTTTAGGTGTAATTTGCTATTTGGCCACAAGATGGCCAGAATCAAAAAGTCCTGGGAGCGATCGATCTCGCTCCCAGGCAGAAGAAAGGAGACCAGAGCTCAGAAAAGCCGCAGCGTCTGAAGAGACGGTGTCGGCTTTTCTCCGGGGGGGTCCGATCAGCAAAAGGGATTCATAATCCCTTTCACTGATCGGTGGGCTAGCGGCCAGCAGCGGGGGCGCGCACGGGGGGGCCCGCGGGCGCGCGCGTGAGACCCGCGGGAGTGCGCGCAGCCCAACTGGACGAGAAATCTCGTCCAGTTGGGCTTAAGTGGTTAAAGAGAACCTGTACTGAGTAAAAATATTTAAAATAAACACATGAGGTAACTTCAAATGAACATTACATAGTTACCTTGCCATCAATTCCTCTCAGAAGCTCACCATTTTCTTCTGACAATAAGCCCTTCCAGTTCTGACAATATTTTGTCAGATCTGAAATATATCAGTTGCTGTCAGTAAAATATCAGTTGCTGTCAGTTATAGCTGAGAGGAAAACAGATGTACCAAGTAAATGTCCATGTTTCCCTATGGCTCAAGTGGGCGATGTTACAGTTTAACTGTGTGTTGACCAGAAAGCTGTTATGGGTAATGGCCGTTTTCAAAATGGAGGACGGAAAATTCTCTTGATCACAGTGAACAAACAGGACGCGGGACAGGAGAAAGACACTGAGGAGTAGACTACATCGAAGGTAAGTATGACTTGTGTATGCTTATCTGACTTTTAATTTTCAGTTCAGGTTTTCTTTAAGGGGGGGGTAAAGGGTGGGTCATCAAGTGGTTAAGAATATCTAACAAAGTTAAAAGGTCACATAGCATACATTTGAGGTTTCACTGTTCTTAAAGAAAAGTGTGAGAAAGAGGAAATTAAGTCTCTGAGAAAAAGGCAGTAGAGAATAAGCATAGTATAGTAATACCACAAGAAACAGAACACTCTGTCTGCGCTGTCTGTGCGGTCTTGTTATTATTGCTAGTGGCTTTCCTGATTTGCAGCATGTGCACACAGAGCAAATGGTGTTAACCATGTTCGAGAAAGCCTGTAGAAAGAGGAATATGAATGCTTCCAGCTCAGTTCCTGATAAACATTACAGGGGGCCGGCAGTTGTGGTGATCTACTTCTTCTAAAAGGTGCATGCACAATTACTGTCCTCTGCAGGGATCAGGGCTTGATCCCTCGTGCAACAGTTCAGGCCTGTGTGCTTTACAGATGCGTCTACACGTTAGTGATGTGGTCTGTTGCTGTGGAGCGGGGAGGAAAACTGATGGTGCAGCACACAACAGAGCAGCTTCAAGTAGGAAATGGAGAGAGGACAATTTGCATGGTCAGCACTCGCCCAAGATGCCTGTGTGCTATACAGATGCATCGCTAGTCTACAGGCTAATGATGTGGTCAGTAGAGTTGCTCAAATCCGGAACCGGGATATACCCGGATAGTTGCTATCCGGATATCTCCCAGTAAACCTGTGCGGGGTTGGCGGGGGGTCAATCTTACCTGTCTGCTGTCTTCTTCGTCCGTCCCCCGGCACCTCCCACGATGCTCTCCATGCGCATCACGTGATTAAAAACACTTCCTCCTTCAACTCGGAAGGAGGATGTGTTTGTAATCACGTGACCGCCGCTTGGACCGCATCGTGGGAGGCGCCGAGGAATGGACCAAAGAAGACGTCAGACAGGTAAGATTGAACCCCCGCCTACAGGTAACATAGAAATATCCGGATGTCTCCCAGATCCGGATTTGAGCAGTTGGGAAAGGTAGGAGGGACAATGTGCATGGCCAGCTTTCGTCCAAGACAATTTGGCACTTCAAATCTCTTGACAATGCATCAAAGCTGCCGTACATGGTTATATTCTCATCAGAGACTGCTCTGACTAGCTGCCTTAGCTGCGAACCCCCTAGTGTGTGCACAAGACCCAAGTTTCGCTACACACAGGTCAAAAGCAAAAAAAATGACCAGCATGTGAAGAAACGCGGAAAAGCCGCCACACGGACGCAGGATGAGGCAGCTGTTTCCGCGGCTGGTATAGCAGAACGCGGAGAAATCGCCGCATCTGACGCGGCGGTTTGTACGCATAGGCCTGCTTCTCTCAGTGGGGCGGAATGAGGAGGAAACGCCGCACGCGCAGACAGCGTGGCGGCGGATTCCGCATCCCATACAGCAACAACATTGCAACACATGACTGGTGTGGCTGGGACTGATAGTCCACACTGGTTTAGGTAGGACGCGTGTGCCCACAGAGAGGCAGGGCCTTTATGGCAGTCAGAGGAGGGTCAGCTGACCAGGCCGGTCAGCTGACAGTTGCAGCTACTTTCATTGGTCCAGCACTTAAGGAAGGTGCTGGAGAGCACTGGTGTATATATACTGGGTGCTGGTCATTCCTCTGGTGTCTGGCGTTGCGATCACTACGTGGTAGCACTCAGACCTTGTCAGTATCTGTGTTCTAGCATAGTTTCCAAAGGTGTTGACGATCACGGACCTCACACCTTAGCGTTAGGAATATTGAACTGTAATATTTGTTATGACCTTCTGCCTGCCTGACTATTCTCCTGAACTCTGATTCTGTACCTTGCTATTTCTGATATCCTGTTGCCAAACTCTGCTCGTTCCTGGATATGTATTTGCCTCCTGATTCTGTACCTCGCTATTCTGCTACTCCGTTGCCAAACGCTGCCTGTTCTTTGGATTCCGTATCTGTCTCCTGAATCTGTACCTTATCTGTCTGTGTGTTGACAACCTGGCTTGCCCGACCTCGAGAACTGGCCTTACTGTTAGAGGCAGTTCCCAGACCTGTTAGTGACACCCTCTCCCTGGTGTCACTCACACTCTGTCCTTCCTACTCTCAGCCTAGCTCCTCCCCCGGGAGAGTCTAGGCCAACGGAAGGAATATACTCCTGTGCAGTACTCTACGTATTGCTGTTGCACTTAACACTCACTTGTTATCTCAGGTGTTCAGAGGTTAGTAGATATATCTGATTATCGGTGATACTGCAGATCATCAATAATCGGGTATATTCTGTATTCTCGGTGATACTGCAGTTCACCGGTAATCAGACCCTCTCTGTGTTACACCGATCGTTACAGAACGCCAGACCAAGATACAAACGGACGCACACTCTGACCGTCTGGGCGCACTTACCACTTCGGTGGACAACATCAATCAAGTGCTGGGTAGCCACAAGACTATGATTGAAGCCTTGCCAGGTTCTTTACAAACCCTCCAGACAGCAGTAGATGAGGTGCGATCCCCTCCTAGTTCTGATATAAGTTTACCCGTACCTGAGAAATTTTCTGGCCACAGATCTGACTTCCGAAATTTTAGAAGTAGAGTGCTATCGTATTTTGAGTTGAGACCCCGATCTTCTGGAACAGTGGCCCAGAGGGTCACATTTATTAAAACTTTGTTATCTGGCGATTCTCAGACGTGGGCGTACAGTTTGCCCACCGGAAACTTAGCCCTCACTTCAGTGGACGAATTTTTTAAAGCTATGGCAGTAATTTACGACGACCCAGACCTTGCTGCGACTTCTGAGCGGAAGCTCAAGCCTGAAGGGGTTATGTTTGTACCACTGCCATTCCGTCTTCAGATCTTACAAATGTTCCATTCACACAAAAATGCGGGACACCCTGGGGCCTTTAGAACACAGGATCTGGTTGCCAGGTGCGCTTGCTGGCCTTCTCTGGCAACGGATTGCAAGGAGTATGTTAGAGAGTGTGCAGTGTGTGCAAAAAGTAAGCCCTCCCGGCTGGCACCTGTGGGAACGTTGCAGCCCTTACCCACCCCGAGTGAGCCGTGGACCCACCTGTCCATGGATTTTGTGGGTGAGCTTCCCAGGTCTGAGGGCATGTCAGTCATTTGGGTGGTAGTCGACCGCTTTAGTAAAATGGCCCATTTTGAGCCCTTAAAAGGACTCCCCTCGGCCCAGGAGTTGGCCGATTTATTCATCATCCATGTTTTCCGTTTGCATGGCATTCCGGAAAACATTGTGTCAGATCGGGGAGTCCAATTTGTTTCGAGATTTTGGAGGGCATTCTGTCACCAAATGGGCATGGAACAACTGTCATTTTCGTCGGGCTACCACTCACAGACCAATGGTCAGACTGAGAGGGTCAACCAATCGTTAGAACAATTTTTGAGGTGTTACGTTGCAGAAGCACAAAACGATTGGGTCAAGTTTTTGCCCTTCGCAGAATTTGCGCAAAATAATTTGAAAAGTTCTTCCACGAGATTCTGTCCATTTCAGATAGTTACTGGGAAGCTGCCCAAATTTTCCCCATTGCCAATCGCTTCCACTCCGTTTCCAGCTCTGGCGGCCTGGCAAAAGTCATTTAAGGACGTGTGGGGGATCATGGAAAATAATTTAGGGAAGGCGTTTCAAAGTCAGAAAGGTCAAGCTGACAAAAAACGTTCCTTAGAGTGGAAATTTCAACCAGGAGACTTAGTCTGGGTATCCACACGTCACTTAACCTTAAAACAGCCTTCAGCCAAGTTGGGGCCCAGGTTTGTGGGTCCATTTCCAGTAACTAGAAAGATCAACAATGTTACTTATGCCATTGATCTTGCTGCCAGTATGCGTGGTGTAAGATCCTTTCACATGTCTCTGCTTAAGCCAGCAGTCCATGTGCGTCCCACTCCTCCTCCTCCTGTGATGATAGATGACTAACCTGAGTACGAGGTAGAGAAGATTTTAGACTCACGCATAGTTCAGAACTCAGTACAATATCTGGTTCATTGGAAAGGGTTTGGTATTGAGGAGAGATCATGGGTACCTGAATGTCGCATGCATGCTGACAAACTGAAAAGTGAATTCCACGCTTTACATCCTGAGAAGCCTGGAAGGAGCTGTCCGGAGTCCACTCCTCAGGGGGGGGGGGGGGGGTACTGTGAAGAAACTCGGAAAAGACGCAGGATGAGGCAGCTGTTTCCGCGGCTGGCATAGCAGAACGCGGAGAAATCGCCACGTCTGACGCGGCGGTTTGTACGCATAGGCCTGCTTCTCTCAGTGGGGCGGAATGCGGAGGAAACGCCGCACGCGCAGACAGCGTGGCGGCGGATTCCGCATCCCATACAGCAACAACATTGCAACACATGACTGGTGTGGCTGGGACTGATAGTCCACACTGGTTTAGGAGGACGCGTGCGTGCGCGCGCAGAGAGGCAGGGCCTTTATGGCAGTCAGAGGAGGGTCAGCTGACCAGGCCGGTCAGCTGACAGTTGCAGCCACTTTCATTGGTCCAGCATTTAAGGGAGGTGCTGGAGAGCACTGGTGTATATATACTGGGTGCTGGTCATTCCTCTGGTGTCTGGCGTTGCGATCACTACGTGGTAGCACTCAGACCTTGTCAGTATCTGTGTTCTAGCATAGTTTCCAAAGGTGTTGACGATCACGGACCTCACACCTTAGCGTTAGGAATATTGAACTGTAATATTTGTTATGACCTTCTGCCTGCCTGACTATTCTCCTGAACTCTGATTCTGTACCTTGCTATTTCTGATATCCTGTTGCCAAACTCTGCTCGTTCCTGGACTCTGTATTTGCCTCCTGATTCTGTACCTCGCTATTCTGTTACTCCGTTGCCAAACCCTGCCTGTTCTTTGGATTCCGTATCTGTCTCCTGAATCTGTACCTTATCTGTCTGTGTGTTGACGACCTGGCTTGCCCGACCTCGAGAACTGGCCTTACTGTTAGAGGCAGTTCCCAGACCTGTTAGTGACACCCACTCCCTGGTGTCACTCACACTCTGTCCTTCCTACTCTCAGCCTAGCTCCTCCCCCGGGAGAGTCTAGGCCAACGGAAGGAATATACTCCTGTGCAGTACTCTACATATTGCTGTTGCACTTAACACTCACTTGTTATCTCAGGTGTCCAGAGGTTAGTAGATATATCTGATTATCGGTGATACTGCAGATCATCAATAATCGGGTATATTCTGTATTCTCGGTGATACTGCAGTTCACCGGTAATCAGACCCTCTCTGTGTTACACCGATCGTTACACAGCACTTGCCAAATTTTTAAAAAGCAGATTATTTATTCACAAAAAATGTGAACAAAATGTAGCCATGACATTCGGACTTCCGGAATGTAACTATAGCTCAGTAGTAGTGATAGCTCTTAGCTGCATACAGATGCATGAAGATCTCCTCAAGTATAGGTTACGCCTTCATTGCAGCCCAATTCTGCTCGCAACGGACTGTCGCCGTTTCGAACGGATCAACCGTTCTTTGTCAAGTGATAGCATGATAGAATTCGGCAAGCGCTGGTCATTTTTTTTGCTTTTGATCTATATCAAGTCTGTGCTAGCCACACGGACTAGACCTGGCACAGCCATTGAAGCAAGATAGGTGTGCTGTCTGAGAAGTTGAAATATGCTACACACAGGTCAATAGATGCCAAATCCAGCAAGCAAACTCTTAGGCAGGGTACACAATTTAGGGGCTCACATGTGGTTTCCCTTGATAAAAAAAAAAAAAATCAGATATTCAATGGGTGTGCTCACAACTAAATGTGGCTTCCATATGTAGGGGAAAAATGTGCTGCCTGCAGGATAATTTCGCACACTGTGTGCGATTCCCAAACCTGAAAACTTGTCAGCAGACTGTGAATGATACGTACCTTAGAATGTGCGTTACTATTACATTCTGAGTTTACCATACATAGATTTACAGAAAGAAGCTACTAAAGTACAAACGATAACTAAAGATACTTTAGAGATTTGGTCTAGTGGTCTAGCCCTGCCCCCTAGACTATATAATGAAGAGTGCAAAACTGGAATGACTGAACAAATTACTCCTAATCTCTATAATGCAGGACTCCACTAATCGCAACCTTTAACCACTTAATGACATGCTGACTTATAAAAGCATCCTGCTAAACCCTCTTAAACTTCCTGGCGGTAAGCCCGAGCTGAGCTTGGGCTATGCCACGCAGGAGGATTTCTCAGGCCCTGCTGGGCCGATTCTCATAATTTTTCTGGGTACACACAGCTAGCACTTTGCTAGCTGCGTGTACTTCCCGATCGCCGCCGCCACCCGCCGATTAGCCGCCGATTGCCGCACCCCCCCCCCCCAGACCCCGTGGGCTGCTTGGCCAATCAGTGCTGAGGGGTGGATCGGGACTCTCTTAGGCGTCACAACGTCCATGACGTCAGTGACGTCATCCCGCCCCGTCGCCATTTTTAAAAACAGTGCTGCGCTGCCCCCTGGCGGATTCTAATATACCGCCAGGAGGGTTAATGGCTCCAGGACGTTTTTATATGTCAGACAGTGCTGCTGCCAGTGTGTGCGTGCATGGGCGCGCTCCCGTGGGTGCAGGTGCACGTGCAAATAGTGAAAAAAAAACCCACCAAAGAAAGAATACACCTTTATTTCCAAATAATATATTGTCACCATACTTTGTACTACGGACATAATTAAAATCTTGTGATAACCAGGACAAACAGGCAGATAAAATGTGTGGGTTTTATGTACAGTAGCAGTGTTTATATTAAAACCATAGGGGATGAAATTGGATGAAATTGGAGAAAGTGTATTTTTTTATTTTTTCCTTGTATTTCCCTTTAAAATGCATAGAAAATAAAGTAATTACTAAAAACAAATATCAACCCCAAAAAGCCCAATTGGTGGTGAAAAAAAAACAAGATATAGGTCATTTTATTGTAATTGGTAGTGATTAAGCTATTGGCAAATAAAAAGGATGAGCACGGAAAGGTGAAAATCGCTCTTGTCCGTTACGGTAAAAACCGCCTTATTATGATTTATTGGATTTATATAGTACTAACATATTACGCAACGCTTGATAATAAATAAGGTTGCAGACAATGATAATAGGGGTGACAGACAACACAATACAGATAATAAGCAGTAAGGCCTTGTTCACATTGTGTTCGGCTCGCACGTCCATCCGCGGTGAGCTTTTTTTTTTTTCACGTTTTTTAAATCGTTTTCCGGCGATTTTATGTGCGTTCGCTTGTTAATGTGTACAAGGCCTAAAGGTAGCCATACATCTAGCGATGTATGTGCAGATTCGGCCAGGAGACAAATCTCTCTCCTATTAGATGAGAGATCTGTCAGCTGCTCATACACCGTGTAGCAACAAGAGTAGTGGGTTGGCACATGGAAACAAACAAACGTGGCAAGGACAACTCAGATTGCGATGTGCAGTCTGTCGGCGTGCTCTGAACTGAAGCAGCATATTACAACAACAACAAGACATGGTGGCTCGGCACTGCTAATGTTGATTTATTGCTGATGCACTTGCATTCAATTCTTGTCAAAAAAGTTAATCTTATGTAAAAAAAATGGCATTCAAGATAATACTTATCATGAGTAAAAGATGAAGGGGGTGTGGGATGGGCAGTGGGTGCCATCTAGTGCATGGCCTGACGACCGTTTCGCTATAGTGCACATGCACATCCAAGCCTCGGAAGAAGCTACTATAGCGAAACAGTCATCAGGCCGTGCAGCAGACATCACCCACTGCCCATCCCACACCCCTTTTATCTTACGCACGATAAGTATTATCTTGACTGTCATTAGTTTTTACATAAGATGAACTTTTTGACAAGAATTGAATGCAAGTGCATCAGCAATAAATCAACGTTAGCAGTGCCGAGCTTTTCACCGTGTCTTCTAGTAGCTGCCCATACACCACAGGCCTGATCAATTTCAGCATGAAATCTCTCGGGAATTGGCCTTGTGCACCGCATATGTCTGCCTCGCCGCTGTCCCCTAAAGTAAATGTGCCTCGTGTAAAGCGTATACATTACCTCGCCGCGGCCTCCGGTAGGTGGGGGGCTGAATCGAGAAGTTCCATGATGGTCTGTCTAGGCTGGGATGGTGTTTAGTAAACACTAAAGGTTTTTAAACTGAGGCAGTTACCTTGGCATGCTGGAGAATTGTGTTGAATTGCTGGTGAATTCTAGTAAATTTGTTTGTTCTACCCTTAAAAAAAAGCTACTCTTTAAAAAGTGCACCCAGCTGACACCCCACCCAAAGCTGACTAGTGGCCTTTCTTATACATGCCCCCCAAGTGTCCCGAATCCTGCGGGACTGTCCCGGCCACCCGGGCCGATGTGGGATGCGGGATGCCTGGCATCACTTTTCTCCCTCTCTCCCTCCGAATATGACCCCCTGTGTCCCCCCTTCTAGCAGAGTGTGGAACGGAGCGGGCTGTCATCTTACCGTCCATCCACGCGTATCGGCATCCGACTTCACTCTGCTTCCTGTGAATTCACAGGAAGCAGAGTGAAGTCAAATGCCGATACGTGTGGATGGATGGTAAGATGACAGCCCGCTCCGCTGCCCACTCTGCTAGCAGGGGGGACACAGGGGGTCATATTCGGAGGGAGGGAGGGAGGGAGTGAGGAATATATGCCAGGCATCCTGCATTGGCGCGGCTGGTGCCTCAATCATTTTTTTTTTTGCCTTCTCTTCAGTGACACCCTCCTCCCCACTCACGCCCATCCTCACCCTCACCCCCACCCAGGGGCAGGGTATATGAGGGAGTATTAATTAAAAAACATGAAGGGATATTAATTAAAATACAAAAAAATTCTTCAAAAATCTTTATGATAGGCGTGACTAGGGTGTGTGTTGGGGGTGTGGCCTAAGTGTCCCAATGTCTAATTTTTAAAAATGTTGTGAGATATGCTTATATAGCCACAGCAAATGTCTAATCAGGAAGGCCTCCTCAGCTGAGAGTTCTAATATTATGTAGCCAAAACACTGGATGTGACATTTTTGGACTCAGGTGCATCGATTTTGCTCTGAGGGTGAAGACTATAAAAAATGGGTGATATTTAGGGTTATTGGGCAGTTAGTCATCTTCTGTTAGAGGATAGGGTAGAAGGAGATTAGCTGTAGATGTCGCCCATTGGGGATATGGCGACATCGCTTGGCCGTGGATGTACAGACTGCTTGCTCTGTAGTGCACTGTACAGCTGATGATGCACTCTGTTGCCATGAAGGGAGGAGGAGGGCAGACGGAGTGCAACAGATGTGATGTCACATGCCAGGCTGGGGCAAGCGGCAAGAAGAAAGGTATTTGCCATCGCTTGAGCAAGTTGATCTGCCTGGTGGATTGCTTGCCTGGCAACAGTTGGGGCAGGGCCAGTTTAAGCAACAATGGGGCCCCAGGGCAAAATAAACCTGGGGGGCCCCCCCAACATATACCCCGGAACAAAAATCGGCATTAGGGGACCTTTTTTGCAGCTGGTATAACAGGGTGTGAAGTCCCAATCGGTCGGAGCTCCACATTCTGGCTATCCCAGCCTGCATGGGGGACAAGGGGTTAAAAAGTTTCAGGAGGGGGGACCCCACATAATTTAAAAAAAAAAAAAATTCCCACACTCTAAAAAAAAATTGGGAAAATAGGAAAAAATGCCAGGGATCTTCATACAGCCATATTGCGGCTGTATAGCGATCCCTATCCAAAGCGCTGCGGCTGCGTATAGACCCCCTGGAAACCCCGTCAGGAAATGTATTGCGCTTTCGTTTGATGCATGTAAAATTACACTACCGTTAGGTTTACTACTAAAAGTGACATTTACCGCATTTAAAAGTTTACTTTTTTTCCTTCGAAACTTTAAAATCGATTTTCTCAAAAACTATAAGGTCTTTTTGAAAAATTGTTTTTTTCCTCTTATTCCTAATGATCTCCTTAACATATCCTGCAAATTTAGGGTTTCTAGCATTTAAGGTGGATTTGCTATTAACCATTAAAGCCGGCAGGTTTTTAAATGTGTATTTGTTTTCCTTTACAACTTTAAAATCGATTTTCTCAAAAACTATAAGGCCGATTTGAAATTTTTTTTTCCTCTTGTAGCCCCTGGGGGCCCCTACAAGCTCTGGGGCCCTGGGGCAGCTGCCTCCTTTGCCTTAATGGTAGCGCCGGCCCTGAGTTGGGGGCCACCGTACACAAACCGGGTTATCAGCTGAGGAAGTCATTATCGCCTTTAATTAAGCGTGTGTAGGGGCCTTTGTGGTTAGAAAGTTAAGATTAGGTATAGGAAAAGATAAACATTTGGCACTTTGGGATTCGGTGGCAGAAAGGGGTTAAAGTAGGGGATGAAGGTTAGGGCAGGTCTTAGGAAGGGAGTAACATGTTAAAGGTTGCCTGAACTGACATGATGAGATAAATATTTGTATGCACAATCCCAAGCATATATGTAATAGGCTATGTTCCTTTTTTTTTTTTTTTCTTTCTTTCATTCTATGACTATAAAACTTCCAGGGCGCAGAATGACAGTTTCTCTAATTAATAAGGACTATAATACTGTTACAAAAAGTTGCATAACTATGTACAACTATGTACATTACTATTTGAAAATAGATTTTATACTGAGTTTTTGTATATTTATTATATCAATATTGTATGTATACTGTGCAAGTGGCATTGCAGTAAGATCTAAGATCGCAAAGCCACTGAGTCTAAAAAGTCACATTGCGCATTAGACATGCAGTGTGACTATATACTGTAGTTTAGCATACAATACAATGAACATGTTTCACTGCCCGGGTAAATGTACAGCAGTTTCTGAAGAATACATATGTACTCGCCACCTGGTCAGCTGGGGGCAGGGTGAGCCTAATGACAGCTCACCTGTTGCCCCTGAAATTCCCAGTGGCATTAAATACTAGCAACATGGATGGAGAAGTATTTTGGAGTCTGGCTATCACTGACTTCTGAATTACATTGTAAATCCTGCTGCGCCGCTATAAATGTAATGTAATAACACTATGTCTATGACGGCGCCCAGGTCAGGCGCAGTGCTGCAGGAAGAGCATGCCCAATTGACTTGCTTTGGTTACTGAGTCCTATGAGTATGCTGATCAAGCGTTTTGACTTAAATCTCACCCCACAGCAAGCATTTTGCAGGTATTCGGTTCCGACACTGACATGCAAATAATTTAGGCTTGCAGTGCACTGTGACATTGTTTGTGCCCTTTGTCACCTTATTGTGCTATGCCTGTTTAAATAAACGCTCTATGGTATATCCAGAGGCAGGGCCGGATTTACCATACGACACTGTAGGCACAGGCCTACAGGCGCCTGGTGATGGAGAGGCAGCTCACTCCCCTGCTACAGTGCCTCCCTCCCTTCTTCCCTATGCAAAGTCCTGATGAGAGTGTAAATGAGGTTACTCATCCCGCTCTCAGCATTGCACTAAAAAGATCTTCCTTCAGTCAGGGAAACCTCTAGTTACTTAAAGAGAATCTGTATTGTTAAAATTGCACAAAAGTAAACATACCAGTGCATTAGGGGACATCTCCTATTACCCTCTGTCACAATTTCGCCGCTCCTCGGCGCATTAAAAGTGGTTAAAAACAGTTTTTAAAAGTTTGTTTATAAACAAACAAAATGGCCACCAAAACAGGAAGTAGATTGATGTACAGTATGTCCACACATAGAAAATACATCCATACACAAGCAGGCTGTATACAGCCTTCCTTTTGAATCTCAAGAGATCATTTGTGTGTTTCTTTCCCCCTGCAGCTATCTTCCACTGAAGTGTCAGGCTATTTCTTCCTGCAGAGTGCAGACAGCTCTGCCTGTATGTAATTCCTCAGTATGTGAAAGCCCAGCCAGCTCAGAGGAGGATTTATCCAGCTTGTAAAAGATAAGAGAGCAGAGAGAAGCTGCACTAATCTAAATATCACACAGGCAGTGTGCAGAGAGGGGCCTGGATGGGGGAGTTCATAGCAGAACCACAACACTGAAGAACTTGGCAGCCTTCCAGACACAGGCCTGACAAGTCTGACAAGAGATAGATAAGTTGATTTATTACAGAGATGGTGAAAGTAGAACGTGCTGCAGTAAGCCAGAACACATTAGAATAGCTTCTGGGACTTGTAGGATGATAAAAAACAGGATGCAATTTTTGTTACGGAGTCTCTTTAAAGTGGACCCAAATTAAAAATACAAGATTTCAGAAATAAAATCTATTTTCTAACTTATAATAATAAATAGCAGCCTTTTTTCAGCTGCATGATGACAAATATAAAATATTTTACATTTATTGGGGGAACCCCTCCCTTCCTTTCATATTGCCGGGACATAATCCGGCAGACTGGTGGAGGAGATAAAAAGCAAAAACAACACACAGGCTACTGCTACTGATGATGTCACAGGGGAGGTGATGTCAGCTTGTGTGAGATTTCACATAGACAACACCCCTGTGAGGGAGGGTAGCTGATGACAAACACACCCATGATCTAAAACCTCCTACTAAGCTCAGAAGTAATGGCTGCCACCTGTATAACCCTAGTTATGAAAAAGAGAAGGGTGAAAAGCATGCACTGAAATGCTCATAGGCTTGGATTGTTTATCTTTGTATATGTCGGAGTGGTGGAACTAAATATTTTGAATTAAAAAATGTTTGGTTTGGGTCCGCTTTCACCATTTCAGCCCGCGGGGATTTTTCACCTTATGCATCGGAGCAATTTTCACCTCCCATTCATTCACTAATAACTTTATCACTACTTATCACAATTTATTAATTTATATCTTGTTTTTTTCCGCCACTAATTAGGCTTTCTGTGGGTGGTACATTTTGCTAAGAGCCTCTTTACTGTAAATGCATTTTTACAGGATTAATAAGAAAAAAATGGAAAAAAAAATCATTATTTCTCAGTTTTCGGCCATTATAGCCTTAAAATAATCCATGCTACCATAATTAAAACCTATGTATTTTATTTGCCCGTATGTCTCGGTTATTATACCATTTAAATTTTGTCCCTATCACAATGTATGGCGCCAATATTTTATTTGGAAATAAAGGTGCATTGTTTCCGTTTTGCGCCCATCACTATTTACAAGCTTATAATTTAAAAAATGTTTGCAGTATACTCCCTTCAAATGCATATTTAAAAAGTTCAGACCTTTAGGTAACTATTTATGTCTTTTTTTTTTTTTTTTTTTTTAATTGTTACTTTTTTTTTTCCCAATAAAAAATTTATTTGGGGAATATTTTGGTGTGGGACATAAACAGTCAGTTTTTAATATTGCTGTATGAGTAAATTGTAATGTAAAAAAAGTGTAGATGTAGTTTTACTATTTGGCCACAAGATGGCCACCTTCATTTTTGGTTTCCCTCCTTGTACTTCTCGCTAAGCGGAAGTACAAGGGGGATGCGGAAATTCTTCCGGGCAGAAGAACTGAAGCCTCACGGGTGAGCGCTTCGGTTTTTCTGCGGGGAACAGGGGTCGGTGATCGGGAACCATGTTCCCTTTCACTGATCCCAGGGCTACCGGGGGACACCGCGGGACACGAGGGCACGCCCGCGATCGCGCGCAGGAGCGGGGGATCGCAGCAGAGCAGCCGCCCGGACGTGAGCTTCACGTCTGGGCAGCTGAAATGGTTACTACTGAAGTTCCTCTAGCTTTAGAGTTTAGACCCTTAAGTAAATATTTACGTCAAAGCGCTTAGGCTCTCTCAGATTCAGTAATTGGTAGTAGGATGAAGTATTCACACAACAAAAGTTATATTTCTGCAAATGCCAAACAGAATAGGTGGGTTTTCAGTCTGGATTTAAACATGTCCCTGGACCCTGATACCAGAGCCGGCCTTAGAGTACACAGGGCCTGGGGTGAGTGTCATATGTGGGGCCTAGAGGCATAAGTGAAGGCCATGTACCGTACCACCACAGTCACGGGCTTTTCCACCTCTAATGCAATATGCCTTATTATTGTTTAAAAACTTGTTAAAGGCCCCTAAGCCAACCAATACAGGAACAATTACAATACGTAATGTAATCAAACTGTACCTATCCCTAGCTCCCCAGCCAGCCTCTACCTATCTCTAGCTCCCCATGAAACCTAGCACCAATCCCCAGCCAGTCTAGAAGCTCCAGCCTGAGCCCCCTCTAGCTCCAGTCCATGCTTGACTGACCTAAATGCCCCTGGGGCCCTCAGGCTGAGGCTCTTGCACATTACATTAATCTGACATTTGGCAAGCTTCAGAAAGTGCAGAAATTCATTACAAAAATGCAAATGGCATAGTACAGTAAAGCATGCTGAAGACGAAAACCTAAGCACTAAAAGGGGGGGGGGGGGGACATTGCAAAATATAAGGTGTGTAAAACTAAATAGGAAAATCTGAGTACGGTATTTGTAAATGACACAGTGCTCAGAACACAAACACAAACAAACTTCTGTAGACCTTTCCTTCACCACCACCAAAATGAGCATGGTATGGCAGGCATGACATGCGGGGCCCTCTTCATGTGCGGGGCCTGGGGCGATCGCCCCACTTGCCACCCCTAAAGGCCACCTCTGCCTGATACTCTGGTGTTTAAATACAACAAATGTGTGTCTTCCACCTTTGAGACCATTGCTCCTCTGTGCACCAAATATCTTACTCCACACCATCATGCACAGTGGTTTGATAACTCTATAAAAGAGCTGAAAAGACAAGGCCGAAAACTTGAGAGACTATGGCGCAAATCTCAGTCCCCAGAAGACAAACACGCCTTAATCCTCCACTTGAATAACTACCAAAAGGTAATGGTCACGGAACAGCCGTGAGAAACGAAAACGCAACCGCAATCGGTTTCCTGCCTCAATTGTCGTTGCGCTGCCACATCAGAATCTCATGTCTGTGGAAACCAGGCAGTCCAGCCTGGGGGGTCTCTGCTGTCTTCATAGCAGTTAGTTAGCAGAGTCTTTTCATGGAAACTGGCCCTGTGACTTGCTAATTTAGTCAGAGGTGTAAAACTCAGTTTGACCAAGCTAATTTCACACTCAGATGTTAATGAACAAACCAAAAGGCCCTTTCATACAGGGAGAGCCCAGAGAGCTAATCACAGCTTGAAACCAGACAGCCTGACTGCAGCAATAAGCAGGAAGAAATGAATGTTGTATATGTTTTTTTTGCATTTTTAAAGGAATACCGTTCAGGTGAGAAATGTAAAAGTTATATCATTCTGCTGGTCTGGATCTTGTGAGTATATTGATATTAAATTGGGGCCACTGGCATAACCAGAACTCGGGGGATTCTACTGTTTTTTAACCGGGCATGCAAACATGCCCAAGTTTGGTATCATATGAACTGGCCTAGTCTGAGGAATATAAATATGTGATGGTCATTTGTGTGCGGAAAGCGTAAGCCGGAGACAAATGTCATATTTGGTGGGCATAGAGCACCCAGCCAGGGAGCTCACCGCCCCTGTCCAACCCCTGGGCTGTACTTGAGGCTCCACCCAAAGATGTGCATTGTTCAAAAGTGGTTGCAAGGGACTCCTCCCTCATTCCTCCATTTTCCACCTTCATGAATGCGCGGCCAGTGTTGCCAACCGTCAGTAAATTTACGGATTGTCCGTAAATAAACAGTTAAATTGAAGTGCCCGTGATTTCCGTAAACACTTTGGCTGTGTCCGTAAAAATTATATTACATTACTGCACTTGCCGGGGGCGGGTTGTTGCAGTTATTTACTTCCGCCCCCCGGCTCGCTGTGGCAGCCAGTAGCAGGCATTTCTGTCCCACACAAGCCTCACATCCCCTCCCCTTTCTTTCCCCGGCCGACTCCACCCCCGCCTCTGTCACTGTATCAGGAAGCCCGGGAATGTGTCTGCACTCAGAGCGGCTGAACGACTGACTGTGTCAGTCTCCAAGTCCTCTGACAGTGGTGCTGGCTGGAGAGTGTTGCATGCAGCCTCCAGGAGCCAGCGAGCAGGGGACATCAAAGAGGAGGAGTGGTGAGGAGACGCTGATGAAAAAAAAGTTTAACTGTTTATTGTGCTCCAGGGGCTGCTGCTGGAGACGAGTGCAGGAGGCATCGGATGTCTGCCCTGGTCATGTGCTGCATGAATGGGCACTGTGCAGGGCTTTTCATGTTCTGCATAGAGCACAGTGATGTGATCAGTCTGTTCAGGCTGTGTGGCAATGGTTTCCTAAAATGCAAACTTTTCATTAACTTCCACTCAGCCTGTCCAGGCTGATTACATCACTGCACTCTATGTAGATTTTCACTTGTGCTCAGAATGGAGTTCTGGGCAGTAAGGGACATATGAGACGGATCTGATGTTTAAAGTGTACCTGGAGGGGGGAGACCTAAGGTGAGGGAAGGGGGGGGGGGGAGACGTCCCCCCTTTCCCACCGCTGTGCCCATGATCGCTCCCTCTTTGCGCTGCTCCCCTCCTGCTGCCTGCTGGGGGGACACCTGGCTACCTGTTCTGGGGACATCTCTACCCCTGGCCACCTGTTCTGGGGACATCTCTACCCCTGGCCACCTGTTCTGGGGACATCTCTACCCCTGGCCACCTGTTCTGGGGACATCTCTACCCCTGGCCACCTGTTCTGGGGACATCTCTACCCCTGGCCACCTGTTCTGGGAACATCTCTACCCCTGGCCACCTATTCTGGGGACATCTCTACCCCTGGCCACCTGTTCTGGGGACATCTCTACCCCTGGCCACCTGTTCTGGGGACATCTCTACCCCTGGCCACCTGTTCTGGGGACATCTCTACCCCTGGCCACCTGTTCTGGGGACATTTCTACCCCTGGCTACCTGTTCTGGGACATTTCTACCCCTGGCTACCTGTTCTGGGGACATCTCCTCCCCAGGCTACCTGTTCTGCTGCCATTCTGGGGACATTTCTACCCCTGGCTACCTGTTCTGGGGACATTTCTACCCCTGGCTACCTGTTCTGGGGAAATCTCTACCCCTGGCTACGTGTTCTGGGGACATCTCTACCCTTGGCTACCTGTTCTGGGGACATCTCTACCCCTGGCTACCTCTTCTGGGGACATCTATACCCCTGGCCACCTATTCTGGGGACACCTATAGACCTGGCTACCTATTTTTTGGGGAACCACTGCTGTCAAATTAAGTGTATTTTGGGGAACTGCTGCCAGATTATGTGTATGTTGGGGGAATCGCTGCTGCCAGATTACATCTATTTTTTGGGAACCACTGCCATATTGTCTGTATTTTGGAAGAACCTCTGCCAGATTACGTGGATTTTTGGTGAAATGCTGTAAGATTACATGTATTTTGGGGGAAGGGGGGGAAACACTATGGCAGAGCTCAAACTTCCCTGGCAGACCTTTTACAGCAATACTAAAATCATGTATATTTGGCCCCACCCATGACCACACCCACATTCTGTTGCGTGACCACGCCCATTTTGTGGCGTGGCGCAGGAGATTGTGTCAGTAAAAAAAAACTTTTGGCAGTAAATTTTTACATATTTGTCAGTAAAAAATAACGTGAAAGGTTGGCAACACTGCACGCGGCCACCGTGAGGAACAAGTGGTGGCCATTTTGCTTGAACTTTGCTGAAGCTGAAACAAAAGGACTTTACCAAGGACTTTATGATTCTTCCCACAAAAGGACATTTTTTCCATGAAACTAAGTATTTTTTCTCCCTTTCTTTTATTTTTCATACTGCGCTAATAATGTTTCAATAATTGTTGATTTTAATGATTGTCTGTATATATTAATTATTTATATTGCCCGTGAATATAGACTTTATCAAAGTCATTCACTGTTCCGCTACCCTGCTTCTCAGCCACACAAGCTGAACCAGACTTCTGGAGAGACGCTACTGTTGTATTGTTGTTAGCTAGACAGAATAGAGTGGGCCTGATTCACAAAGCGGTGCAAACTTTTTCGCAGACTTTTGCGCGCAAAGTGCCGCGATCGCGCGAATCACGGCACTTTGCGTGCGCAAAAGTCCGCGAAAAAGTTTGCACCGCTTTGTGAATCAGGCCCAGTGTGTTTAACCGTTTTTATTTGCAGGACCAGTCAGTCAGTCAGGTCCACTGGCCCATACCAGTGGTGGTGGCAGATACCCTGAAATAGTGTGTAAGTTGTAATTACCGTACCTCACAGGCTCCCTTCTGGTTGGGCTGCTGCCCAAATTTCCGTCGGTTTCTGCGCAAAGATTGCGCCCACAGCTTGCATGGTCTGTGTGCTGAAACCGATTGGAAGGCAATTTGCGGTCTGACCACTAGGGCTCCTGTGACAGTATTTGGCAGTGGTTGGGATCTGTGTTGTGCTGAAAGTATCTAAGATAGCGCTAGCGCTATCAAGAAACGAAGTAATTTGTTGGTGTAGCTGGAATGCAATATATTTGTTAATATATACAAAGAAACTGTGTAGCCAGTACCCCTTCCCAAAAGTTTTATTTTTTTTGGCATGGAAATGTCCGGGAACTACCAGAACACGTGCCTAGCAGACCTGAAAAATCTTTGCGAAGAGAGGGGAATTGAAATCCTCCGCAAGAAAAACCAGGACATGGTAAAGGACTTGTTTCAATGGGATAGCCAGCAACCGCGAGAGCCGGATGTGTCTGCTGAGGTAGACACCGACCCATCTGACTCAAGTCAAGGGGAACCAGAGGCTGAAGATCCTAGGCGTACAGAGGTTGAGCAACCTGCGGGCAATGCGACAACAGTTACGCAGGAGACTGTCAGTGTGAACCCCAATCCCAGAGTTTCTGAAAGTACTCACCCGGAACCGGTCAGTACTGGACTGTCCGTTTGTACTGAACCGCTAATGCAGCAGGCATTACGACAGCTGATGGAGACTGACCTGGACAAGTACCTGCAGTACATGACGGAGCAAAAGGGAGAGGAACGCCAATCTGCAGAACGCCACGTGGAGAGGAATGCCACTGAACGAGAACGGGAGCGCCAACGACAGCATGAGCTAAACATGGCAAAAGTGCAACAGGCCAGCAGGAGTTCTCCACCCAGCCTCCCTGCTGAAGGAGCTGAATCACCCGTAAGTGCAAAATTTAAATTTGCTAATATTGAGAAAGACACAGACATTTGCCTCAATTCACTAAGATCATGCTGGAGATAATAAGGCAAGAGAAAACTTACCTCCACACAGTAAGAGAGTTATCTTATCTCTTCATTCCTTACATTACCTCCTCTGTAGTTAAGTTACCTCCTCTGTAGTTATTTTCACACGCAGTTAATGAACAGCTTGTCTTTAACTCTGGAGTTATTTTAAGGATTAAAGAGTTAACTTTAGGTTTGCCTAAGTTAAAATGTATCCTGAATACTACATGCCTTATCACCATGGTAACAACTCTACAAGAGTTATTAAAGACAGGAGATAAGCTTAGTGAATTGAGGCCATTGACTTGTTTTTGCAGGCTTTTGAAAAAGCATGCCGTCAGTATCGTCTGTTCCAAGACCAGTGGGCCAGACATCTGACACCTTTGCTGCGCTACAAAGCGCTTGATGCTTTCGCAGAGTTACCTGCGGAAAAGGATAATGATTATGCTGCTATAAAAGACGCTATCCTTACAAAATACCAGCTGACGCCAGAAGCCTATTGTAAAAAGTTCAGGTCCTGGCAGAAAAAGTCTTCTGATTCGTACCGAGATGTGGTCAGCAGCTTGCTCACCACACTCCGCCAGTGGACTCTAGGCCTCACCAAAGGGTCTTATGGTGTCCTGGAGGACTTGATAGTCCTAGAACAATTTCTGAACATTTGCCCTGCTGATGTACGACAGTTTGTGCTGGAGCGCAAGCCTGCGTCAGCAACTGTCGCTGCAGACCTTGCTGAAATGTTTACAACTACCCGGGTGTTTGATACACGCAGAACTGTCTCATCCAGCTGGAGAGGAGGTCAGCCCAATACCCCGGCAGACTCTCCTGCCCCTGTGAGCCGTCAGCTACAGAGGCCACCCAGCGCAGCTGCTGCACCCAGGCCTGCAGCCCCTGGAAAGGTCACCTGTCACTACTGCCGCCAGCCCGGACACATCAAATTCGACTGTCTGGAACGGAGACAGACACCACCAGCACATGCAGCACCTGTACCTCACCCACAGCAGAGGCAACCCACCAGCGAACCACAGCCTGGATCATCAGATTTTGTTCTGTTTGCCTGCGGAAAGGAAATCCGCGACCGAACCGACCAGCAGCAGCCTGTTAGAGTGAACGACAAAGTTGTCACCGGATTCCGAGACACCGGAGCTGACATCATGTTAGTTCAGGAACAACACACCTGATTTTGACAATTACACACAAAAATATAAGCCTTATAGAGAGAAAAGGGTCTAAAATTTAACTTTTAATAGAAGTTCTAAAGAAGAGAGCTACATATACATTACTACCTATGAACAATGTGATACAATCGGGTCGGCGGACATGTGGTTGCTAGTCATAACGACAATCCTACCAATCTCCCAAAGTATGACTAATTATATACCCCACACCAAAACCCTACATGTTTCGTTTCATAAAGTTGAAACTTCGTCAGGAGTGATTGCTATCTAAAGTGCAAGAGTGCAAAGTGCTAAAATAATATAGACATATTCAATAAATCAGAGTATACATATTGGTAAGTAAGCAGCAGCCAAGAAGCGTATGACCGTTCGGGCTGCCCTTTTATAGTGTACTGGTTGTCGCAATGGATGCTGGGGGAGGAGGTGCACGAATACGCCCCCCTGTCCACCCATAGGAGACCTTGCTATTGGTCACTGATTTGTCTATCAGGAAATTGACCAATCAGAAAAAATCCCCTAGCCCGTCATTGTGTTGTATTAGAGGCGAACGAGATAAGTTACAATGCCCATTTTTCTTGGCCTGGTTCCTCTCAATACATCCTATACCATATTGCCCGTTGCAGCACCCATATATACACTAGCCGGCTGAAAGGATGTAAAAACAGGTTCCTCCGTAAATGGCGTCATCCGATTGGTTGTGAAGTTACTAAGGGGATGGTTCCTGGTAAGCCAATCAAATCGCACCTGCTACGGGACTCGGCCAATCGGAAGCCGCCGCATACATTAGCCGGCTCCACTTAGCCTCCTCAGCGTCTCTGAGCAGTGCATAAATTAAATGACGTCATGCCGCCAAGCGGTTGTAACCATGCGTACGCTTGGAGCGCGGTTACCAGGGGAACCCCAAGAAACATAAACAAACTAAACCAGGAAGCGCTCTCAATAAAGACATCCACGGAAACCTGAGTCAAGTATAGTGCGTCTAACAGATGGTAGCGTACCGGGAGTGATATATAATTGTATCCTCTTAGTAATAAGAATATATGCACATGGTGATCATGATTACCAGTTCAAATTAGTATATTTACGTCCATGCGGTTCATAAATTCTATACAAGGACCATTCACAAGATCATCCTAAATTATATCACCTGTCATCATAACATATATAAGGGGATTCACCTATGAGGATATACCACTGACTGATTCTAGAATTAGTAACGCTGTCCTTATTATTATTATTATTATTATTTTTATCCAGAGGCAGTAATATCTGAAGTACATGAGAAGGCAAAGAGTGTGGAGAGGAAGGATTTGCTGATTCCCAAAAAGAGAGACCAAATGGTAGGAGGGGGCAAACCGAGATTGATTAGTACGTTTTCTAACCAGTCGAGCAATGTCAAAAAGATCATTGATAGGCATTGGTCAATTTTAAAATTAGATCCACAACTGAATACATACTTACCGCAAGCCCCGTTAATCACCTATAGAAGGGGGAAAACTCTGGGTGATAGCCTTACGCATTCCTTTTTACCTGTTAACCACTTCAGCACCACAGGGTTTTTTGCTTAAAAACCAGAGCAATTTTCACATTTCAGCACTCCTCCCATTCATTCACCAATAACTTTATTGCTACTCATCAGATGTAAATGATCTATATCTTGTTTTTTTTGCCACAAATTATGCTTTGTGAGGGTGATTTGCTTTTAGTAATTATGTTATTATCTGTGCATTTTAAAGGGAAAAATTAGAAAAAAAAAGAAAAAATACACTATTTCTCCATTTCCATCCACTATAGTTTTTAAATAAACAATGTTACCATAGGTAAAACCCACATATTGTATTTGCTAATTTGTCCTGGTTATCTCAACATTTAAATAAATGTTCCTAGTACAATGTATGGCGATAATATATTAGTTTCTGGTTTGTGTTTTTTGTTTTCTCATTGTACTCTATCAGTAATTAAAAGCCCTTATCTTCATGATTAACCGTAATACACTCTCATGGCATACATATTTTAAAAGCTAAGTCCCTAGGGTAACTATGTATTCTCTTTTCAATGCTATCACTTTTGTTTTTTTTTACAAGTATTTATTTAGGGGTATAGAGTACATGAAAATAACAGTTTTATTGCTTTTCATTCAGTTTTCCGGTAAAAAACAATCACATGACTTAGCTCTCAGTTGTCAAACAACACAAAATCTATTCTCTCACTTGTCACGGTTAAAATGATACCCTATATACATAATCAGATAGCTTATTGGGCATACAGCACACTGTTTACCACAAGTACGCATATTTACTCCCCTGAGCTTCAGATGAAGTTTTGTGGGCAGTAGATAAGCGTAGCAAGGGATTCAAAGTGGTTAAGGGAGAGAAGGTTGGATCAAGGAAAAAAACATGGTTGAGTGGTCCTCTGAAAGGAATGTTTAAATGTGGTAAATGCAAAGTATGCACAAATGTGCACAAATGTAAGGAATTTATTGCCCCTAAGGATGGACGTACTTTTGAATTATACGATTTTTTCAACTGTGATACCGAAGGGGTGGTATATGCAATACAGTGCCCCTGCCCCCTCCTCTACATAGGTGAAACCACGAGGATGGTTAAAACCAGAATAATGGAACATCTGGGTGACATTCACCATAAACGTAAAACCTCAGTAGCAAAACACTTTGTTGAAAAACATGAGGGGAACACCAATAGCCTGAAATTTTTGGTCATACAGAGATGGAAGATGGGTCCGAGAGGAGGAAATCTGGACCAGAAATTGAGACAATTAGAGGCCAGATGGATCTATAGATTGGGCACCCTGAGTCCGGGTGGCCTAAATGAAGGTTTTACTTTTGCTCCCTTTATTTGACCATTTGTCATACAGTTTATCTTCGTTCTTTAACCTATCCCTCTCCCTACACCTCGGCTTTCCATCGGATATATATATAATTCTTTTCCTTGGGAGACCTCTCCCGTGAACAGTATGACCAATCTGGGGTTGTCAGTCCCTTGCGAATAGTGTTATTATTCCCATGTTTGACCCCTCCCCATTGGGCACCTATACACATATAAAAATAATGACAGCGTTACTAATTCTAGAATCAGTGAGTGGTGTATCCTCATAGGTGAACCCCCTTATATATGTTATGATGACAGGTGATATAATTTAGGATGACCTTGTGAATGGTCCTTGTATAGAATTTATGAACCGCATGGACGTAAATATACTAATTTGAACTGGTAATCATGATCACCATGTGCATATATTCTTATTACTAAGAGGATACAATTATATATCACTCCCGGTACGCTACCATCTGTTAGACGCACTATACTTGACTCAGGTTTCCGTGGATGTCTTTATTGAGAGCGCTTCCTGGTTTAGTTTGTTTATGTTTCTTGGGGTTCCACTGGTAACCGCGCTCCAAGCGTACGCGTGGTTACAACCGCTTGGCGGCATGACGTCATTTAATTTATGCACTGCTCAGAGATGCTGAGGAGGCTAAGTGGAGCCGGCTAATGTATGCGGCGGCTTCCGATTGGCCGAGTCCCGTAGCAGGTGCGATTTGATTGGCTTACCAGGAACCATCCCCTTAGTAACTTCACAGCCAATCGGATGACGCCATTTACGGAGAAACCTGTTTTTACATCCTTTCAGCCGGCTAGTGTATATATGGGTGCTGCAACGGGCAATATGGTATAGAATGTATTGAGAGGAACCAGGCCAAAAAAAATGGGCATTGTAACTTATCTCGTTCGCCTCTAATACAACACAATGACGGGCTAGGACATTTTTTCTGATTGGTCAATTTCCTGATAGACAAATCAGTGACCAATAGCAAGGTCTCCTATGGGTGGACAGGGGGGCGTATTCGTGCACCTCCTCCCCCAGCATCCATTGCGACAACCAGTACACTATAAAAGGGCAGCCCGAACGGCCATATTACTTACCAATATGTATACTCTGTGATTTATTGAATATCTCTATATTATTTTAGCACTTTGCACTCTTGCACTTTAGATAGCAATCACTCCTGACAAAGTTTCAACTTTATGAAACGAAACATGTAGGTTTTGGTGTGGGGTATATAATTAGTCATACTTTGGGAGATTGGTAGGATTGTCGTTATGACTAGCAACCACATGTCGACCCGATTGTATCACATTGTTCATAGGTAGTAATGTATATGTAGCTCTCTTTTTTAGAACTTCTATTAAAAGTTAAATTTTAGACCTTTTTCTCTCTATAAGGCTTATATTTTTGTGTGTAATCATGTTAGTTCACTCACACCTTGTGCCAAAGGTGAGCATCAGCTCCAGCCGATCCCTTGCCCCTACTGGAGTAGAGGGCACCCTTTTACACATAGCCCACGCGAGAGTGAAGCTCAACTGGGGGGTGGGGGTCCAAGAAAGGGTTGTGAAGGATCTCCCAGTCCCTGTGTTGCTGGGGACTGATTTGGGCAAGCTTGTGTCCTATTACGAACCTGCCACAACCGCCTTGTCGCTCACGGAAGGAGATGGACTCTCCGCCCACCAACAGGTACTTTATACACTTGGGGGGGCACCAGGGGGAGGTGGGTTGAATGTGCCTAGTTCAAGGGTACCAGGTTCAATAGTGCCTGCCTCAAAGGCACCAGAGTTTGATGCACAAACTGTCTGTCCTGAAGATGTAGCTGTATCTGTGTTTAATGTACAAACTGTCTGTAATTAAAATGTGTCTATGCCTGTCACTGTCATTAATGCATTCAACGATGATTTGAGTAATGCCAGTCTGTGCCATTCTGAAGGTATACCTGTGCTAGCAGTACCGCGCAGGTGTACTGCTCAGAACCCGAGCTCAGAACAGGTGGAGAGGGGTTCCGGCCTCCTCTGCCGGCAGGGATGAGACCTTTCAGCCGCTGGCCTCGTGTGACATGAGCCAGTTGGCTGAAACTGACAGCATACTCACAACAGCACTACAAAGTGACCCAAGTCTGAAGTCCCTCGTGGATGGGGCCGCTTTCAATGTGTACTGGGAAGGTGGGAGACTGTACAGTGAGTTTGAACAGCCCCCTACCGGGAAACCACAGGCGAATACCAAATGGCTTGTGGTCCCAAGTGCGTTCAGGGGACATGTCTGAAATCCGCACATGCTAATCCTCTGACAGGGCACGCAGGTGTCCGCAAGACACTTGCCTGTGTTCGGAAACAGTTTAATTGGCCCAGGATGAACAGGGATGTAGCAAACTACTGCAAAGCATGTGCCGTCTGTCAGGAGCTGGGGAAGTCCAGGGATTCCCGCGGGGTTCTCTTAGGTCCACAGCCACTTAGCAGGGAAACACTGCGTGGGCTGGCTGTCGACCTACCCAACTCACTGCCAGTTGTCAGCAGTCCTGGCAGACGCCACGTCCGAACGCAGTGGTGCAAACGCCCTGTCCAGAACGGTCCATGTCGGGTCATACCTGAGGGTAGCGGACAGCGACCTGTCCAGGGGAACCGAGCCGCTGGCTCCAATGGGTTTTCCCGCTGTGCAGGCAGCTTGAGACCCATCAGCCAGGTTGGCCGACACAAAGCAGGCAGCCGACACCGGAACGCTGATGGGCTGTCCCGGTGTCAGGGGGAACTAGACCCAACAGCGCCAATGGCTGCTACGGACGGATGATCGCTTGATGACAACCCCCTACACAGCATCAGGAAGGGGAGGTGTCACGGAACAGCCGTGAGAAACGAAAATGCAACCGCAATCGGTTTCCTGCCTCGATTGTCGTTGCGCTGCCAAATCAGAATCTCATGTCTGTGGATACCAGGCAGTCAGGGGCGTAGCAATAGGGGGTGCAGAGGTTGCGACCGCATCGGGCCCCTTGTGCCAGAGGGGCCCCGAAGGGCCCTTCCTCAACTTCAGTATTAGCTCTCTATTGGTCCTGTGCTTATAATTATCACTTCTAAAGATACTTTGAATAGTGGTAATCATTAAACTGTTTCCCATTCCCTTCTTGCACCTCTGACACTGTAGTAGGCATTGGTAGGTTTTGTTGCGCCCTATCAATTATTATGTATAGGGCGCTTGGGGGGCCCCAATGTAAAACTTGCATCGGGGCCCAAAGCTCCTTAGCTATGCCACTGCAGGCAGTCCAGCCTGGGGGGGGGGGGGGGGGGGGGGGTCGGGGTCTCTGCTGTCTTCATAGGAGTTAGTTAGCAGAGTCTTTTCATGGAAACTGGCCCTGTGACTTGCTAATTTAGCCAGAGGTGTAAAACTCAGTTTGACCAAGCTAATTTCACACTCAGATGTTAATTAACAAACCAAAAGGCCCTTTCATACAGAGATAGCCCAGAGAGCTAGTCACAGCTTGAAACCAGACAGCCTAGCTGCAGCAATAAGCAGGAAGAAATGAATGTTGTATATGATTTTTTGCATATTTAAGGAATACCGTTCAGGTGAGAAATGTAAAAGTTATATCATTGTGCTGGTCCAGATCTTGTGAGTATTTTGATATTAAATTGGGGCCACTGGCATAACCAGAACTCAGGGGATTCTACTGTTTTTTAACCGGGCATGCAAACATGCACAAGTTTGGTATCATATGAACTGGCCTAGTCTGAGGAATATGAATATGTGATGGTCATGTGTGTGCGGAAAGCGTAAGCCGAGATATGACAAATGTCATATTTGGTGGGCATAGAGCACCCAGCCAGAGAGCTCACCGCCCCTGTCCAACCCCTGGGCTGTACTTGAGGCTCCACCCAAAGATGTGCATTGTTCAAAAGTGGTTGCGAAGGACTCCTCCCTCATTCCTCCATTTTCCACCTTCATGAACGCGCGGCCACCGTGAGGAACAAGTTGTGGCCATTTTGCTTGAACTTTGCTGAAGCTGAAACAAAAGGACTTTACGATTCTTCCCACAAAAGGACATTTTTTCCATGAAAGTAAGTATTTTTTCTCCCTCTTATTTTTCATACTGCGCTAATAATGTCTCAATAATTGTTGATTTTAATGATTGTCTGTATATATTAATTATTTATATTGCCCGTGAATAAAGACTTTATCAAAGTCATTTACTGTTCCGCGACCCTGCTTCTCAGCCGCACAAACTGAACCAGACTTCTGGAGAGACACTACTATTGTATTGTTGTTAGCTAGACCGAATAGAGTATGTTTAACCGTTTTTATTTGCAGGACCAGTCATTCAGCCAGTCGGGTCCACTGGCCCCTACCAGTGGTGGGGGTAGATACCCTGAAATAGTGTGTAAGTTATAATTACCGTACCTAACAGGCTCCCTTCTGGTCAGGCTGCTGCCCAAATTTCCATCGGTTTCTGCGCAAAGATCACGCCCACAGCTTGCATGGTCTGTGTGCTGAAACCGATTGGAAGGCAATTTGCGGTCTGACCACTAGGGCTCCTGTGACAATCACGGGGGAAAAAAATCATCCTTTCTATCACAAGAGATTGCAAATGCAGTTAACAAAACAACCCAACTGTTCCGCACAGTGGAAAAACTCTGCAGCCCGGCCTGTCAAAAAGTTAATGTCGAGTCTTCAAAGGACCTCTGTGACCAATTTGCCCATTTCTTCACAGACAAAGTCTCCACTATAAGGTCCGCCATCCAACTTACAGCATCTAAGCCTAATATAGCGCCGAAGACCATTAGCAAAGACAACGTAACACCTTGGTCAAACTTCAAAGAAATTGATGAAAAAGTCACATCAAGCATCCTCCTTCACCTCCGCCTAACTACCTGTGACCTGGATCCTGGCCCAACACAGTTCATGCTGAACTGCCCTGACCTGTTTGTAAGGAACAGTTAACAATTTTGAGGAATACTGGTACAATCAGGGATATTTCCTGCTTTACTGAAGGAAGCAATCATCAAGCCTCTCCTCAAAAAACCCTCCCTGGACCCAGATGCAATGGCCAGCTACAGACTTGTCTCTAACCTTCCCTTTCTGGGTAAGATAATTGAAAAAGCTGTATACCTCCAGCTAGTAGCCAAAATCCTACAAAACAGTTATGACCCATTCCAGTCTGGCTTCAGGAAACACCACAGCACGGAAACTGCCCTCATCCAAATATGCAACCACCTGCTCATGGCAAGAGACAGAGGAGAGTGCTCGGTCCTCATACTGCTAGACCTTTCTGCAGCCTTTGATACAGTTGACCATGACATCTTGATAAACAGGCTACAGGAATACGGCGGCATTGATGGCATAGTTCTTCAGTGATTCCAATCCTTCTTGAGTGGCAGAACCCAAAAAGTGTCTATGGTGCCCTTCCTGTCCACCCCTGTACCACTTAAGTATGGGATGCACCCGGGCTCAATCCTCTCTCCCCTGCTTTTCACAATTTACATGTTACCGCTTGGAAAACAAATCCAAAAACATGGCCTGACATACCACTGCTATGCAGACGACACCCAACTATATCTTTCCTTCAAGCCTGGTGTTACAGACCCAACTCTAACTATAAACGCCTATTTACGTGAACTACAGCAATGGATGAATGACAACTGGCCTTCTGATCAGAGGGCAGCGCATGACAACAAAACAACTTAACTTGCAGTCTTCACCACTGGGAATAGGAGGCACGGATCTACGCAGCTCTGATCATGTGCGTAGCCTGGGTGTTCTAATTGATGGGGATTTAAACTTCAGAACTCACATCTCTGCTGTGGTGAAATCATCCTATTTTCACCTGAAGAACATTGCAAAAATCAAGCACCTCATCTACCCCCCAGAAGATCTGCCAACCTTAGTCCATGCCTTCATTACATCCCGACTGGACTACTGTAATGCTGTCTACACCGGCCTTCCAAACATGGACTTGTACCGCCTACAGCTGATACAGAATACTACTGCCAGACTGTTAACCAACCAAACCAGTCACTGCCACATAACACCAGTCCTGCACTCCCTTCACTGGAGGATCCTATTCAAGATCGGCCTACTGACATTTAAATCCCTGAATAATCTGGGCCCTGGATACATGAAAGATATGTTGCAGCTGCGTAGCAATCCCCGCATTCTCAGATCCACAGGTTCTAATAATTAGTCATACCCAGAGTCCACTTGGAAACTTTTGGTCCCAGAGCCTTCTGTCATGCTGCCCCTATGTTTTGGAACTCCTTACCTTAACAGATCAGGATAGCCTTGTGGTGACACAGACTGTGACAGTCGAAAAAATTTAAATGTGTTTTTTTTTTTTTATTATAAAGGACAAATATACTACTACACTAGTATATAGTAAATTAGTAATGCACTGACTTCACTACACAATATATACCAAAACACACGCGCGCTGGCACCAGATGTGCCTTGCAGATTGAACAATACCAATATTAACCACTCTATATCCTTATTTGGCACAGCCTCCCCCTGTTCGCCTCCTCCCTTATCAAAAATTGTAATGCAAAGAGGTGGCGCCACTAAGGATCAGCTGTACACCTCAATGTCCTTCTCCCAGTTAGAACAGGTAATGTGGGCTTAACATCAGTCTCTCAGTATACTGATAGCTAATAACATATCCTATATCAGTCCTTTCAGGCTATAAATGGAAATAAAACAGTTTCTTAAAGTGACTTGATCGCCTATCTTCAAAAATCCTTCAATTTTCTCCTCGATGGTAATAGGTATCCTCCACCACACCCTTTGTGCCAAACTCACCGTCCACCTAGACCCTCAGACAGGTCTAGTTACGCCTTGGGACTATTACCAGGTTGTCCCCCACCTCTCTGGCACGGATAATGATGAATCACCCTTGTCCCTCTCTTCACCGATCAGCGTCTTCTTAATATATTACTGGACTCCCAAAACCTCAATAAAAAGGACCTCTCATAGCGTAATACTGTATAGCATTTATTACTTTAAAACATAGATTGCACTCACGTTTTCCAAGTTAAAATCAAAGCACAGAGTTTTTCTTGAGGCGGGCTCTCCCCCGCTATTGTTGGCCGCAGGCAGGCTGGTTGTTAAATTAGTAATGCACTGACTTCACTACACGTACACAGTGACTGACTGACTTGACTTATGTTACTAGTAGTTCACTCACTAAGTAAACTGAACTGAACTAAATAATGAACCAAAAACCACTACAGTGAAACAAGAGTGACAGTCAGTGAGTGACTGTTTGTCACACTCACACACTACAGGCAGCGGCTGTAGAATCACAGACACAGATGCTGCTGTGCTAACTGACTGTAGTACTAATCTAATCTACACGCGGAGATGAGGCTCCGATCCGGCGGCTCGATTAGCCGCCGGATCGCCTCTTCCGCATCCTCGCCGCGTCCCTGCTCGCCCACACATACGTCGGATACAATTGCCCGCTCGTCCCTGCCGGCGCCGCTTATCTTCCGCTCGATTCCCTGCCATTGTCCCCTCGCAGAGAATCGGCGGTGGGGAAATCCGTCTCGTCGGATCTTATCAATCGAGGCGGCTCGATTGATAAGGAACATCGGAGCCTCATCTACAGGTGTAGATGAGGCTTAATACCTAGTACACACCATACAATTTTCTGTTAGATTTTCTGTAATTAGATTATTTTCTGTAAAGTACTGGTAGAGACTGGTCATTATCTCTGGTGCATGGTCTTCTGGTTATCTCCTGCCGAGTAGAACAATGCTTAATTGCTTGGCAGATAGATGGTTAGATAATTTCCAACATGTTGGAAATTATCCGGCAGGTAAAGGTCCGTACACACGCCGGACTGGAGGCAACGACGGGTCCGTCGTTGCCTCCCGCTGGGTGGGCGTTCCGACAGTCCGGCGTGTGCACGCAGTTGGCGGACTGATACGCCCCCTTTTCTGAGCGATCCGCCCTGCGGATCGCTCAGAAACAGCCATATCAGTCCCAACGACAGTCCGGCGTGTGTATGCACTGTCGGCGAACGCCCACCCAGTGGGAGGCAACGACGGACCAGTCGTTGCCTCCAGTCCGGCGTGTGTACGGACCTTTAATCTAACAAAAAAAATTCGAATACACAGTACGTTTTGTACCGTGTAATCGAGCCGCTGGATCGATTCCGGCACGTCCCCGAGGGTGTCTGGATCGATTCCCGCTCGTCCCCACGGGTGCGTCTTATCTTCTCCTCGTTTCCTTCCATTTTATCAATCGAGCTATTAGCTGCTCGATTACACGGTACAAAAACATACCATGTATTCCTAGCATAACAAAAAAAATTGTATGGTATGTACTAGGCATAAAACGAAATAATCTAACAGTACAGAATAATAAATGAACAACTAATCCCTAACCTACCTACAGGCTAGTAGGCTACCTAGCTAGCAGGCATGGCCTGCACACAGCCCTCAGCTAAGCTAACCTAACACAGCTTCAATCTTAAAGTGGATCCGAGAAGCCACGCCCACAGGTTTTCAGAGAGCCAAGACACTTTCAGACAGTAGCAAGGGCTTATGGGAGCTCAGTCTGGGCAGGAGGGGGAGCTATTACTAGCCAGAGATTTCAGAGACAGAGGGGAGGAGGGGATTAGGTTTTTTTTGCTCAAGATGCAGATAAGCCTGTCTCTGTGTAATGTTTACAAACAACATGGCTGCTGTCACTGTATCACAGGAAGAAATAATATTCTATTAAAGCTGTTTGCCACTAGATTTACTGTGTAAACTATCTAAACTTTAGATAAGATCTATAGACAAGTTACTGGTTATAGTTAGTTTTTCATCTCTGATCCACTTTAAGCTAGTCTATCACTTTATACATTTACACTACACTTACTAACACAATCAAATGACTAGCTATTTATACAGCAATACAATAAATGTGTGTGAAAGGTGTAAATTAGGCAAAACACATTGTTTTTCACAGTAAAAGCACTTACTCAGACAGACAATAGCACTGGAGATGCTCAGTACCACATAGTCACAAGCAAGGACGAGTTCCCAACATGGCCATCGCCTTATATAGAGGAGGGGAGGGCAGAGGCTCCCCTCCTCTAATTGGTTGCTAGGGCCTCGACTGGGGGCCCTCTGACTGGCTCAACGACATCAATACAACATAATTTCCCTGGTTACTGTGACCGTGACTAAAATTTCGAATGCAATTACAATTGCATTCGGAACCGGCATTTGTGAGTGCGGCCGATCACGAATGCTAATTTCAACCTCATGATCACAAGGTAGTCGTGATCATGATCTCGTGATGAGAACCCTGGCTAGAAGTACCCTCAGTATTAAGGGGCACCTGTAGCTACCTATGACAGGCAAGTAAAGTAAGGGAGAAGTGACAGCTTGGACAGCCAGCACACTTGCAGTGCAGTACAGTGGAGGTTTGTAGGTTCATGGAAGGCGAAGTCTAGGGTGCCAGATCTGTGCCTATAGGCTTCTGTGAGGTAAATCTGGGCCTGTCCAGAGACAATCCTAACCAAGAACAACCCAAACCACTCAGTACGTGAGGTTCTTAGTAAGTTGTTACCTTAACAACTTATGAAAAACAGGATTTATTGGTAGTACATTGGATAAAATATGACAAGATAATGGTCATAATATTGTACTCTTAGCCAATGGTCATATTAGAAGAGTTCCAGTTTGCTCAAAATCCAGGAGGCATCAACACGTGCCTTTCTTTGAAAGTGAACCTGAAACAAGGAAACTCATTGCATGCTGCACATAACTCCACCGGAACCCATTGCACCGTACTCACTGTATCACGTTCCGTTGCTATTGTCCGTTGCAACAGACACAGTGTGAAAGATCTAGGCAGCACCAGTCAGTACATCCTTCCACCATGAACAAAACACAGAACATAAAAGTAGCACAACACATTATACACACATTGTGTAGCATACTATTAAAATTGGGTTTTCATTGTCACAGTGTGTGTGTAGCAGTAACATTGGTATGCTGAACACCATTCACAACCTACGCAGTGAGTGTCGCAGTTTTACATTACAGTGCTTTCATTACACCCCACTGTGAACATGGCCGTTAAGATTGTTACTTTGCAGCCAGCTCTGTAGGTTATACCACTGCGCAATAGCTGCAGTACTGGCCAAAAAAGTTCTTTCAACAGGTGGAGAGGTTAGCAATCTGTGCTCAGAGACTGGCTGCTGTCCCTTCCAGCTCTTAGAGTACCCATACACTACATTGATTTCCCATCAAAATACAGATTTAATCACTGTGATAAAATCTGCTGTAAAATCTTTAACACAGATGTTGACCGATCTCCATCTGAAATCAATCGATTCAGTCGATCTGTCCAGAAGGAAAATTTTGCTCGGCGGGTCAGGAACGCAGCCATCGGCATTCAATACAGCAACGACCGACTCAGCAGTAATATCACCTGTCCGCCACGCAAGTCCCTGCAATCTGTCACTTCTTCCGGCATCTTCTCTTCACTTCCTGTTCCATCCTGTGAGAAGGTTAAGTTCAAACTGTAGAGTGCCCCCTACTGTTTTAACGCTTGTCACAGGACGGGACTGAAGGGGAGAATGGAGGACGACACCGGAAAAGGTGAGAGATTGCAGAGGCCCGGGGACTCGCGCCAGCGGACAGCTAATATCATTGAAGTGGCAGCAGCTCCAAAGTGCAAAATGTTCTCATTCAGGGTCTAGCTTGGCATCTAAATGTGAAGGTCCTGGGAATCCGGAAGAATCCATGGCTCTTGGGCTGGTCTTTGTAGCAGAGAAAACTAAGGCCTCTTAAGGCAAAAGGGCACTATTAATATTGCTCAAACTTTAGGATTGATTGATGAAATACATTGAGGACCGCATGGTAAATGTTATGCACACTGCCAGCAGCGTAGCATGCGCTCCTTGTAACGTACACATGCTAGCGCAACACTGCAACTGCAATACTTGACTAGCATGGTCGCTACTATAGCAATTAATGGAGTAGCGGCTGCACTAGTGAAGTAGAACAGTTGCAAGGCTGCACTAGTGCACATACTTAACAAGGAGTGCATGCTAAACTGCCAGTAGCGCGCGTAACATTTACCACGTGGTCTTCAATGCATCTCGCGATGAATGAATCAACTTGTTTGTCCCTTATCAACTTGCCAATAAACCTGGGAATGACAACAATTATTACCAAGAGATGAAAGTCTAAATTCATTGATAAAGCATTTACTATGAAGGGCTTATCCAAAGAGCAAAACTGGTGAAACTTCAAATGTTATGCAAATTGGACCTACTTTGCTCAGTAAGGGCTGGTGCACACCGAGCGGCTTTCTCAGCGTTTCTGGCTTGGTCAATGTATCTCAATGGGGTGGTGCACACCAGAGCGGGAGGCATTTTGCAGAAACGAAAAATGCCTGGGTGAGGCATTTTTTTGGATTTCGGATGCGTTTCTGCCTCAATGTTAAGTATAGGAAAAACGCAAACCGCTCTGAAAAACGCCTGTTCAGAGCGGTTTTGCCGGCGTTTTTGTTACAGAAGCTGTTCAGTAACAGCTTTACTGTAACAATATATGAAATCTACTATACTGAAAACCGCAGCAGCAATCCGCAAAACGCCATAGAAAAATTTTAAAAAAAGCGTTTCAAAATCTGCTAGCATTTTGCAGATCTGCTAGCGGTTTTTGGTGTGCACCGGGCCTCACTGGCTTTGATTATGCATAGTCCAAGCTACATAAAACTGCATAGAATTAAACTTTGCATCAACCTTAGCATTTTGTTAACCATCTCTAGCAAGGACTACAGTGGAGGATGCAAATGATTATTTTAAAACTACAAACTTTGCATGATAAAATGGCATGTAAATATCCCACAACCAGAGGAAAACTATTGAATAAAGACCATGGTGGGCTAGATTAACTTTATCTTAAGTGTTCCAATGCTGTTCTTTATCCTCCACCTTTGTGTTAAAAACAATTTGTTATAACACTGATGTCAATGTTACCAAAATGTAAAGGGAGGCTGCAGAGTAGATAGAGCAAGGACACCAGCACTACACTGCAAGCAAGCACTGGTTCAGCAGCCGATAGGCATGTACAGTGCTGCCCATAATTATTCATAACCCTGGCAAATTTTGACAAAGTTACTTTTATTCAACCAGCAAGTAATTTTTTGATGGTAAATAAAATGACATACAGGGGTTGGACAAAATAATGGAAACACCTTTTAAATCAACAAAATATAATTATAATATGGTGTAGGTGCACCTTTTACGGTAATTACAGCATCAATTCTCCGAGGTATTGATTCATACAAATTGTGAATTGTTTCCAAAGGAATTTTAGCCGATACTTCAGTCAAAACACCCTCCAGTTCTTTTAGAGCAGGGGTCTCAAACTCAATTTACCTGGGGGCCGCAGGAGGCAAAGTCAGGATGAGGCTGGGCCGCATAAGGGATTTCACAAAAAAAAGTCAATCAGCAGCTGCCACCCGAACACCAAACGTCCTCCCCCCCCCCCCCCCCCCGCATTGATTTTTATTTCAAAATCAAATTCACACTGAAGCGAACTATTTGGCCTATTTTACCTTATAGTTCGCTTCAGTGCTCCCATTACAAGTAATCCGCCATGTCCCCGCCGCAAAAAGAGGGCTGCAGAGCCCCCAAATCGCCCGGGGGGCAATCCGCCAGCATTTCCTGGAAGGGGCAGAGCTTTCAGCTTCAGCTCTGCCTCTCCTGACGTCAATCGCTGCGCATCACCGCCTCTCCCTGTGAAGGAAGAGTGAGAGGGGCGGGCAGAGGTGGCAATGCGCCGCGATTGACGTCAGGAGGGGCAGAGCTGAAGCTGAAAGCTCTGCCCCTTCCAGGAAATGCTGGCGGATTGCCCCTTGGGCGATGTGGGGGCTCTGCAGCCCTCGTTTAGCGGCGGGGATGCGGCGGATTACTTGGGAGCACTGAAGCGAACTATAAGGAAGGTTTTGCCGGCGCAGGCCACAAAATATTGTATCGAGGGCCGCAAATGGCCCGCGGGCCGCGAGTTTGAGACCCCGGTTTTAGAGACAATGGCAGCGGAAATAGATTTCTTACTTGAATCTCTAAAAACGACCATAAATGCTCAATAATGTTGAGGACTGGGGATTGTGGTGGCCAGATGAGATACTCAACTTCATTAGAATGTACCTCGTGCCATTCTTTAACAATTCTGGCTGTATGGATTGGGGCATTATCTTGAAAGATGGCATTCCCCAGTTCTTGAACCATAGGATGAACTTGGTTGCCCAAAATTCCTAAATAGTCTCGACTGTTAATTCTTCCATGAAGGGAGATCATTGGCCCAGCAGATTTCCAAGAAATAGCACCCCAGATCATCACAGAACCCCCACCATGTTTTACGGTTGGGAGAAGGCAGTCTGGATAAAATGCTTCTTTCGGCTGTCTCCAAACGTACACTCGGCCAGAAATAAGGTAAACTATAATTCGTCAGAGAAAATCACAGTTTTCCACTGCTCGAGGGACCAATTCTGGTGGTTTCTACACCACTCTAAACGCTTAGAAAAAATCTGCTCTCAAAGAAAAATGTTTCAAATTGCAGTTCTACCGTGGAATCCAGATTTGTGCAGCTCCCGACGAACAGTTTTTGTTAAAACTGGGTTCTGTAGGTGTTCATTCAGCTCTGCAGTGATTTTAGGAGCCGTGGTCTTGTGAGCTTTTCTAACAATTCGATTTAGAGTCCGGCGGTCCCTCTCAGACAACTTCGACTTTCGGCCACAACTTAGCTTTGCTGAGGATGTTTTTCCTTCTCTTTCAAAGGCAGTCATTACTTTTGAGACAGTACCTCTTGAAATGCCAAGCATTCGGGCAGTTTCTGTTACAGTAGCACCTGATAGACTTTGAAAGAGGCCAAATTGTTGTTGCTCGTATGAGAGATCTGTCATTTTTATAAATTATAACCAACTTTTGTTTAAATATCTGTAAAAAAAATTATTTTAATTAAACATATCAAATAAAAATAAAACAAAAAATGTAACATGTCATGTTTTGATTGCTTAAAACATGTTCAAAGATTATGATGCCAAAATGTTAGGTGTTTCCATTATTTTGTACAACCCCTGTAGGTGTCTCCCAAAAGATATGATGTACAAGAGGCATTATTGTGGAAAACAACATTTCTCAGCGTTTATTCACATTTGAGCAAAAAGTGTCCAGTCCAAAATATTCATACCCTTCTCAATCAATAAAAAAGCCTTTATTGGCCATTACAGCAATCAAACGCTTCCTATAATTGCAGACCAGCGTTTTGCATGTCTCCACAGGAATTTTTGCCCATTCATCTTTAGCAATGAGCTCCAAATCTTTCAGGTTGAAAGGTCTTCTTGCCATCACCCTGATCTTTAGCTCCCTCCACAGATTATCAATTAGATTTAAGTCAGGACTCTGGCTAGGCTACTCCAACACGTTAATATTGTTGTCTGCTAACCATTTCATCTCCACTTTTGCTGTGTGTTTTGCTGTCGCCGAACCGGAAGTAGCCGCCGGCGGGGACAGGACGATCGGAGCGGGGCTGCGAGGGCACCATCCAGCTTCGGGGGGCTGAGGGATGCCCCCAGGTGAGTAAATGTCATTTTTTTTCTAGACTTTTTCCTTTAAGTTTCTCTGCAGACTGCATGATGCAGTCGTTGAGAATCCTCATGTATTGTCCTTTTTTCATAGTGCAGTTAACTGTGATTAGGTTCCCTGGTCCATTGGCTGAAAAACACCCCCAAAGCATTAGGTTTCCACCACCATGTTGAAGAGTGGGGATGGTGTTCTTTGGGTTGAAGGCTTCTCCTTTTTTACGCCAAATGAAGGAAACACCTTTCTGACCAAACAATAAAATTTTAGTTTAATCTGACCTTAACACAGAAGACCTGAAGTCATCTTCTTTGGCCTCAATTCACGGAGCATTATCAAACGTTTGATAATTTACCTCATGGGTAAAATCTCATTTTAAATTCACTAAGGTGTTATATACCGTATTTGTCGCCGTATAAGACGCACTTTTTCTCCCCCAAAAATGGGGAGAAAAAGTCCCTGCGTCTTATACGGCAAAGGCAGGGAATCCCCAACTTCCGAACGCCCGCCGATACGAACCGCCGACCCGCCGCCATGTTGGGGATTCCCTGCCTTTTTGTCCGCTTCCCCCTTGCGCCTCCTGGTCCCCCGTGCTGCAGAGCATAGATAGCCGCAACTTACCTAATCAATGCTCCCGCGGCGACGTAAGACCTCCGCGCTATCCCCCGCTAGCCTCCTCTCCCTCCCCCTCGTCTTTCCTGGCCCCCCCTGTGCTGGAATGTATGGCGGCAGCTTACCTTCCAAGCGCCCGCGCTGGATGCAGACATCGGTCTCCACGCTACCTCTCGCTCTTGTGTCCGGCTTGTATTGATGACGCGTCATCAATACAAGCCGGACAAACACAAGAGCGAGAGGTAGCGTGGAGACCGATGTCTGCATCCAGCGCGGGCGCTTGGAAGGTAAGCTGCCGCCATACATTCCAGCACAGGGGGGGCCAGGAAAGACGAGGGGGAGGGAGAGGAGGCTAGCGGGGGGTAGCGCGGAGGTCTTACGTCGCCGCGGGAGCATTGATTAGGTAAGTTGCGGCTATCTATGCTCTGCAGCACGGTGGACCAGGAGATGCATGGGGGGCATATTGGATGGATGGGAGGCATATTAGAAACACGTGGGGGGCATATTGGACACAAGGGGAGACACACAGGACAGACACACATGGGGCAGACACGCTGGACACATGGGGCAGACACGCTGGACACATGGGGCAGACACGCTGGACACATGGGGCAGACACCCTGGACACATGGGGCAGACACGCTGGACACATGGGGCAGACACCCTGGACACATGGGGCAGACACCCTGGACACATGGGGCAGACACGCTGGACACATGGGGCAGACACCCTGGACACATGGGGCAGACACGCTGGACACATGGGGCAGACACGCTGGACACATGGGGCAGACACGCTGGACACACATGGGGCAGACATGGGTTACACAGGAGCACACATCAGGACACATGGGGATACACTAGGACACCATTTGGGCTAGAACATGTACAAGACGCTCCTGGAACATGGACGCACCAGGTTTAGTATGTATATTTTTTTTCCCTGGTTTTTGCCCTCTAAACCTGGGTGCGTCTTATATTCCGGAGCGTCTTATACGGCGCGAAATACGGTATTTATCGAATGTTTTACCGATAAAACGTTCAACAAATATATAACACCTTAGTGAATTCAAAATGAGATTTTACCCATGAGGTAAATTATCAAACGTTTGATAAAGTGTTTGATAAACGTTTGATAATGCTCCGTGAATTGAGGCCAATGTCTAGTTGAGTATTTGCAAAGACCAAGTGAGCTTTTGTGTGCCTTATCTGCAGTAGTAGCAGCCTCCTTGGTCTGCATCCGTGGAACCCAGTAGGGTGCAGTGTCCATGGGATTGTCTGCCTTGAGACATTGCCACCAGCAGAGCCCAGATTCATAAGGATGGACTTGGTGGTGATCCTTGGATTCTTTTTCACCTCTCTCACTATACTCCTTGCCAACACAGGTGTCAATTTTGGTTTCCGACCACATCCTCCGAGATTTTTCACAGTGCAGAACATCTTGTATGTTTTGATAATACATTGCACTGTAGCCACTGTAATTAACGTGAAAACCTTTAGAAATGACCTTGTACTCCTTTCCTGACTTGTGAGCAGCCGCTGGTCCTCACTGAGCTCCTTCCTCTTAGCCATGACTGACTACAAACTAACTGCAGACAGATGCTATTTACCACATGTTGAGTTGATTAAAGCAACTGTTCACAATTAATCAGGATAATTAGTATGCTTTAGAACAGCTTTGACTATTTGGAATGGTATAGAACATTGGATTTTCCCACTGGCTGTGACAGTTTGTGATGGGTATGAATAATTTTGGACTGGACACCTTTTGTTCAAATGTAAATAAAAGCTAAGAAATGTTTTTTTCCCCCCCCATAATAATGCCTCTTGTAGACCGTCTCATTATCTTTTGGAAGACACCTATGTCATTTCCCATAAAAAAAGTACTTGCTGGTTGAATTAAAGTAACTGTCAAAATTTGCCAGGGGTATGAATAATTATGGGCAGCACTGTACATCAGCACATATTGCCATTCACAGAATAAATGACAGGAGTTAAAAGGAACCATTGGGTGAGAGACCTATAGCAGCTGCCATATTTATTTCCTTTTAAACAATACCAAATGCCTGGCAGCAGCATCTGAATCACATACCTAAAACAAGCATGCAGCGAATATCAGATTTTTTTTTTTTTTTTTGGACAAACATCTGATCCCCATGCTTGTTCTGAGTTTATGGCTTGAAGTATTATTAGCAGTGGATCAGCAGGACATCCAGGCATTGTTTAAAAGGGAAAAAAAAAAAAAAATAGGTCAGCCTCCATACATCTCTCACCTCGGGTTGCCTTACACAAAAGATGGGGTACCTGTTAAAAAAAAAATGATGCAGCTGGTACTGATCAGCCTAAGGCTCCCTGCACACTGCAAATCCGTTTTCCGATTCCGATTCCGTTTCCGATTCCGTTTCCGATTTTCCTTGAATACATTCAACAGAAAAACGGATCAAAAAACGCAGCATGCAGTTAAGATTAAAAATCTGAATCGGAATCGGATGTAAAAACAGATTAAAAATCTGAATCTGAATCTGATTTGCTTGCAGTGTGCAAGAGGCCTGATGACCGTTTTGCACTTGCAGGCTTCTTCGACACACAAGCCACAGGAAAAAAAAAAATGTATAAGTGTACAATGGTCATCAAGCCAATACACACCAACCATCGCCCTTTATAAAGATACCCCATTTTTTGGTCACATCTTTAATGTATTCTATTGACGATATTGATAAGCAAGCAAACAGTGCCAGTCATTTCAGTTCTTTACATTCCACTAAACTGTTCTAAAGTTTGCAGCATGTATGCTTAGCAGGTATAAAATGTCTGTAATTGTTCAGTACCCTATTCAGTAAGCTTGTGATACACCCCTAAAAAGTATAGGAAGGTCCAGTAACTGCCCTCTTCCTGCAAAACTAGCTAGCTGCAACTTGCATGAAGCACTGCAAAACTTCATACACAAGCAGCATCAAGATAGTCAATAAGATCCTAATGTTTCCAACTTGCAACAGCAAGGTAAGCAACAGCATAACAACCTTTAAAGAGACTCTGAAGTCTTTTTTTTTTCTTTTTACACCTCTTTTCTTGATAAATTCCTGTTAAGCATGAATGCCCCCCTTGAATCGCCACATTGCAGATGGGTGATTTATTGCTGTGTAATTGACCTGCAAAGTTCTATGACTTTGCAGGTCGTAGATTATGCTGCCCTGACAGGGCTTCTCTTCCTGGAGAGGCTGAGCTTTGAGCTGTAGCTCAGCCTCTCCGAAATCAATCTCTGCAGATATCCACCTCCTCCCTGCCCCTCAGTGAAAGAAGACAGAGGGGCGGCGATCAGCAGAGATCGACTGCAGAGGAGGCAGAGCTACAGCTGAAAGCTATGCCTCTCCAGGAAGACTAGCTCCGGAGGTTTGCAGGGCTGTAAAAACAGTAATAAATCACCCATCTGCCGCAGGGATGCAGCAAATCTATTGGGGCATTCATGCAGAACAGGATTATATGAAGAAAAGAGGAGAAAAATGAGACTTCAGAGTCTCTTTCATGAACTCCCGAGGTGAAAATAAACTAATGAAACAAACAATTGTATCTATCTTCCTTCTCCTAAAAATGAATTTTTATGATATTCCAGTTCTATTTTATATTTAAATTTACTTTTCAAGTTTTTACTGTTTTGTTTTTGGCTCTAGCATACTTCAATTAATCATTGAGCAAAATCTATGAACTATTGACCCCTTTTTTTTTAGCTCTTTCCTGCTCTCAGACACCATTTTCTGCTGGGAAATGGTTTTATAATTGTAAGTTTCTTATCAGTGAGGGTCGCACAGTAGTATGACTCAGTCCTGACCCAGACAGGAACTGCCACTTACAGACCTGATTAACTCTTTCAGGCAGAGAAAGAAAAGGAAAAAAAACAGCATAGTTATTTGTGTTATTACATGTCTATCTCATGTCACATCAGATATCCTTTAAAGAAAAACATTTTTGTTACAGCAAATCTGAAGTGTGTTTAACTTCCTGCATTCATGGAACCAATAACGACTGCCTCAGCCAATAATCAGGCGTGTATACAACAGCCCTGACCCCTAACTGCAGACCTAAAAGTGATCCGCCCATCTATTGTGACTCCAGCCCCACATGGCAACAGAACACATTGTCAGCTACACAACTGACACGCCTGTACAGGCCAGCCCAAGAATGTCGCCTAAGGGGTGGGGGTGGTACCGAACTCAAAACATGCAACATACATCACAGGTGTATATACATCTTTAGTTAATCAGGCCACATTAGGCTCAATTCTGAAAGGCCACTCCTTAAAACAACAAACATGAGGAGAAATACTGCATTCAGCATTTCTGATTTTTTTCTCTGTATTCTTAAAAACGTTCTCCTAGTGAGGTAATTTTCAGCACATATTTGTGCGGTGAGGGAGGGAGTTGCCTTCCTCCGCTCACTTATCAAGGCTGATGTGCAGGCAGACGGCATCGGGGCTGAGTACAAGGGCTGTGCTGTCACACACCAGGAGCTTTGTGCAGTAGCCGGCTTCCACCATCCCCCTCCGTGCTAAGCCATCTCCGAGTCCTATTAGGAAGAACAGCCAGAAACACGGAAGATCAGCCGGAGCACACAGCGGGTGACACACGACAGCGCCCTGCAAGAGACCGCTTTCAAGCAGCCATGCCTCCACGGCCCCCAGCGCAGCCTTATCAGCCAGTAACTGGTCCACACAAGGAAACTCTCCCCCTCCTTCCTCCCACTAGCCACACAGATTATCACATGGATAAGTGAAGTTACCGGCAGGTAAGAGCTGATCTTAAAAAACAACTACTTTTGTTTGTTCTACCAAACGCTCTTATCATTCAGAATTCATATTTGCTGACTTTTAAGGTGGATTTTACCTCATAAGTCAGTAATTTAGCTCACTGCTCGGTAACTTCACTTTTACATGTAGTAACAGGCTACCAAAATTAGACGTTTGATAAAATCAGTGGTATTTTTGCATTACCGAATGTGGTAATGCTTTCAGAATTGCACCCATTGTCTTTATTTAACCATAGCGGTCCATTGTCTTGTGCTTTGGAGTCTTCTCCGTCCTATGCAGTTAAGGGGCCCATACACCTAACGGTTTTCCCACTAATATACAGCAGATTCGATCACTGATTGAATCTGCTGTGAAATCATTGCGCAAACACCGACAGATCGATTTCCGTCCAAACTCAATCGTTCCCATTCATCCATGCAGAAGATTTTGCTCAATCGTCGGCGGGAGGGGAATGCGTCAATAGCAGCGTTCGAATGCCACACGACCGACGCAATACATTACCTGCTCCGGCTGGCACAAGTCCCCGCTCTCTCTGCTGTCCTCTTCTCCGCGCTGGGCTCAGAGTCCGGCAGGCTTCACTAAACTTCCTGTCCCGGCAGGAAGTTTAAACAGTAGAGCGCCCTCTACTGTTTAAACTTCCCCCAGACAAAGTTCGGTGAAGCTGCAGCCCTGGAGCGGAGAAGAGACAGCAGAGACCGGGGGAGTCGCGTCGGCCGAAGCAGGTAATGTATGTGGGGGGCCTTATCAGTCCGCCAACAGTGTGTACACGCACTACAGTCTGCTGAAAACCCGCCCAGCAGGAGGTGCCGACGGACCCATCATTCGCTGCTGTAGTGCGTGTGTACGCACCTTTAAAAGTCTTCAGCACCATGTTATCTTAAGTAATTATAAACATAAACCTTGTGAAGATGTAGTGGAAAGATAATTCTTTGTTTTGTAAGCAGTCAGCCTCCTCAGTGCCCTTCAATCACAGGGTCATCTTATTTCAATACTTTACATTGGCTTCAATTCATCAAAGGGTGTTCGATAACAAAACCCCAGTCCTTAAAATACCGCATTCGGTATTTTACACTTCACTGTGCTAATTCATCAATATTTTCACATGTGTGGTAGAGGTTCGTTAAGTTACCGAAGTACTACGGCTTCAGTTCATCAAAGGCTGTTAGATAATGGCAGAGTGGTGCAGAGCAGCTTGGAATGTCTCTGTGTTGTTACAAGCTGATAACAATAGAAGGCATCCAGACATCCCTTTACATGTAAACGTGTGTTATATTTACTGTTACTTATACTGCCTCTGCTGCTCTGAATCTGTCCATCAGTGTTTCTTAACATTTTACTTATTTGCCACAACGTAGATAAACTTCCTGGAGACTTTACAAATGCCATGCTTGGTGATTTCACCACATGCATCTTTGTATATTCAAACAGGGACTCAAAGGGTTAAACCACCGAAGGACATCTGGGGATATCTTTTGTCCCGTTATCTCTGCTCACTGCCTGGGAGGTCTGGAAGCTTGTGTGGAGAAGCCTGTGTGACCTATCAGCAGCACTTGCAGGAGAACAGGGGCTGTTTCTATTGGCTGCCTGCTCCTGTTAATCAGGAAAACATTCACACAGAAGGCTTTGGAAGCCTGTAACGACAGGGGAGAGCTGGAGATAAACACCGAATGTGCTAGCGAATGTGGTAACCTTGATGAATTAACATTTACTGACATTTGCTGACATGTGTTGAGCACAAGTCGGTAATTTATCTCATTGCTCTGTGATTTCAGCTTCTCATTCGGTAACAGCTTTGATGAATTAACATTTTCTTCAGTGCTCCGTTAACTCAGCTGTTTTCAGCATTACCGAATGCGGTAATGCTTGATGAATTGAAGCCCTTGTCCTGAAATACTTTTACCAGGAACCTGTTATCTTAGAACTGCTGGGAGGAAAATCTTTCCTGTCCTACACAGAAGTGTGTTGCACACATGCAATACGTCAGTGTGATGACACGCTGTGGCCATCTTTTTCCATTCACTTCAATCCAGAATCGAGCACCGAAAAAAAAAAAAATCGGGCGGGAGATCAGACATGTCGGAAATTATCGAACCATCTAAATGGCTCAGAATCGACCTGTGTATTCCCAGCATCAGATTTACCTACCAGATAGATAATTTCAAACATGTTGGAAATTATGTAACCATTTATCTGCCTAGCAATTAGGCATTGTTCTACTCAGCAGGAGATAACCAGAAGATAATGCACCAGAGATAATTACCAGTAATTTACAGAAAATCTAACAAAACAAAACAAAAAAAAATCGAATGCTTGGTATACATTTTTGCCGCTCTATTCTCCTGTTCGATTTTTCCGCTGCTCAATTCTGCAGTCTATTCTCTTATGTTCCGCTCGTTTTTCTTTCTTCCATTCACTGCTATCTGGAATCGAGTGGCGAAACAATCGAGCGATCGGACATGTCGGAAATTATCTATTGAGCCATCCAAATGGCTCAAAAATGAGCCATGTATGCCCAGCATAACAGAAAATTGTATGGTGGGCACTAGGCATTACATTTTTGTATAACAGGAGAAATTGTCAGCACTTCCAAATACAGGCTGCACCCTAGTTAATCAGCTGCATAGATGCGCAGAGCCCAAAACACAGATTACACAACTTGCATTCAAAACAGATGCAGCAAATGGAGGACGTTCGCTTCCAAAAACAGTCTGTGCGAAGATTGTTCAGTACTAGACTTTTCCATGACTGTCCATCCTCCATTTGTTGCATCTATTTTGAATGCAAGTTGTATAATCTGCCCGTGTTTTGGGCTCTGCACAACTATGCAGCTGGTCAACTCGGGTGCAGCATGCATTTGGAAGTGCTGCCAATTTTTCCTCTTGTACAAAAAATGTAAGTCTACTTGTGGTTAGCTGCATTCATGTGCATCCGTTTGCATTTAATTTATGTAGATTAGGGTTTAGTGCATAGTTTGCATCTGATTTGTATTCAAGGTGGATATTTAAGTCCCTAGGAGCCATTGCACACCTCTGTTTTATTTCTGTTTTGAATCTGCCCATGTTTCGGTCTCTGCGCATCTATGCAGCTAGTCAACTCAGGTGCAGCCTGCATGGAAGTACTGCCAATTTCTCCCCTTGTACCAAAATTTCCCAACTTTGACAGACATCAAAAATCTTGCAACGCGCATATAATGAAGTTCAATGGAGATTCATATAAGTGTGAACTCCACCTAATCAGAGGTTGAGTGACAGGACCAGCACAACAGGAACAACTGTATAAGATCAGGACACTGAGGGCAGCTCCGTAAATCTGGCAACAGCTTCATGTTATGCACGTATGATATGATTGAGATCTTCTCTAATAGCAATGCTGCCAGGACACAATAGGAATGGTTAGAACACTATCTGTATTGAAGTCAGCAGGAAAAAAATGAAGATATAGGTCTCCACTGAGCCAGACAAGACAATCAAAGGCTCATCACTAAAACCATTCCTGTACAAAAACAAATTTTGTCTGAGCTGTCAAACCTTTCTCAAATCAAATACTACATGAAGGCAGGTTGAGAAAGGGTTGATTCCCAAACAGCAGTCTGTTGCTTTTGCCATTAGTAATCTAATAAAGAGCTACGTTTAAATTTACCATATTCAAGTGGCACTAACCCAACTGTGTTCTGGACTTGTGTATACCACTTGAGGCAGTGGGGTATTGTTCTTGTCACACTATCCAATATTGCAAGTGGATCAGTACTGCCATCTCATCCCTTTAAAGACAGACACTTATGAATTATACATGTCTTGTGGCAAGTTAGATGCAGTTTAGGCACTGATTGTGTGACAATCCCCAGAACCTGTATAAAACTTAGATGTGTCAATATTTAAAGAAGTTATTTGGCAACCCTGAAGTGGATGTTCCTCCATTCCTACAAGCACTGTGTTGCACGTTATACAATAAAAAAACCCAAAATGACTGGGAATGGAAAACTGCACTGAAAAATGAGGTAAAAGAAACCAAGAAAAGCATATTTTTTCTTTTTATTGTAGTATGCAATGTAATGCTTAGGCACGTTGCATGGGAGACTACGCCTAAAACTTTGTTGGCCTTGGTGCAGAGATTCCTTTTTCTCTCAAAATACCTGTCTAGGAGAGGTCTCACAACCCATAAGAACCTATTCAGAAAATTAGATTTACATCTACAAAAAAGGTGTGCAAGAGGTGGACAACCCTTGTGTCAGGCTGGGAACAGAACTTTGCATTTCCTGCTTCAAGAAGGCGGACTGGAATTTACAGAAATATAGAAACATTATAAATTACATAGAATTCGCTTTCTTTTTGTAATTGCTACCTATATACAAACCAGTTTTGGACAGAACAGAAAAAAAAACTGGTTTAAAAGTTGTATATAAAAATAATTCACAGATCGGCACATAAACAGCAGACATGCAAATTTAAGTTTGATCTGGATATCGAAACCTTTACATTGATAAAATGCCCTCCCTACTGTTTAAGAGAGATTAGCATTAAAAAAAAAATTAAAATAAAATCTAGATTAAAAGTTGGCAGGTGAAAACAATTCTTAATGGAAAGTTCTCACCTATGATTTATGAAAACCATGAACAGACAGCGTAGTATGGCTTTACATTAATCTGTTAGAACTGCGGCAATAAATACTTAAATCTCTAATAAAACATTTGAATTGAATAAAAAAAATAGAAAATAAAAATACAGCAACAGATAACCAGTTAAACCTGCTGCGAGATTAGAAACACTGGAACAAAAATATCAATGTTCGAATTGCTTTTGGTAACCTAAATACCATTATAACATTTACAGGAAGATTTATATCAAAGAATATTTTTGTTTGAGAAGAAAAAAAAAAAAAAGACTATTGTACAAGGTGGAAAAATAAAGTTAAATGCATGAACTGGTAAATACTTTGGTCACACTAATTGTCAAATAGTTATGCTTTCAAATACATTAGATTTTTTTTGTATGCACTTTATAAAACTATTTTTACAACCATTTTAACCATAGTATCACTATTACTGAAGTGGTGAGTTCTTAAGTCATAGGGCACCGGTTTTGTTTAGAGTACAATACAATATAAACATACACAAAAAGTCTTGTTTTGCAATGTGCAATATTTTTTACATTTTGAAGTCTGTACAACACCTTAAAATCTAAGAAAAAAATAAAATAAAATGTTGCTGGTCCTGATCCCTTGCAAAGTTAGTGCAGCAGTGACTGGCGTCAGCAGGCCGTTGCCAAACGCCTCAAGTAACACCACTTAAAATCCAAAACGGATATCAGTCTGCAATATTCCACTAACAGTAGGCATCACATCATACGGGGCCATTTACAGGAGTTCCATCCAAGAGAATTTGCTCAGACGTCCTAAACAAACAAGAAAAATCACAAGGGTTTACCTGGTTTGTTTTCCATAAATATTCCAAAAGTGAAAGCATATCTGGAGCCAAAATAGGAAGTCTTGAAAGAACCAAACTGGAGGACTACATAAACTTTAATATACTTTAAGAAATTCAATTGTATCTGAGATTAATTTGATTTTCATGTCTAGGGGAAAAATGCAATTCATTTTTTCACCCGAGTTATCTCCTAGAAGATAAAAATTATCTTCTCTGCAAACAAAAAACTTTAAGCATTTTACAATTGAAAAAAATACCCAAAAGTTGGTGAAAAAGTACTATCAAATTTATTTTGAGCATTTTCTTGCCTGCCAGAGACTTGAGGCATTTTGACAATTTTAAAAATATCACCTAGGAGAAAACTAAGGTGAAAAAGTGAATTGCATATGGCCCTAAAGCCCCATTCACACGCTCAACAGCGGTCTTTTATGCCTTCACAACTTTTGTTGTGAAACAAGTTTGAACAATAGCAAAATACTTTTTTTTTTCCTAAGAGCTGATAAGAAGTCAATCCAACTGTTGGATTGACTTCTTATCAGCTCTGAACAATAGCAAAAGATTGTGTTTTAGGCTCTTCAACTTGTTTAACAACAAAAGTTGTGAAAGCATAAAAGACTGCTGTTGAGTGAGTGTATGGGGCTTAAGTGGTTTAACTCTTTACCATGCCATTATTCACCACTTTATCCACCACTGCAGTATATCTATGTCCTCTGTGACTTCTTCTGCTACAAGACTTATAACTACTGACTCGTGGCTTAGATGAAGTGCTGTGCAGAACTGGGCTTGCTCCTGTACACATTTCTGGCACTATCTGAATGGGAATGGGAATATGTTTCCTGAGCTAATGAGATTAATTTTTACCATTAAAAATACTTTTATTTTCTCAGTTCAGAGTGAAAAATATACTCAGTAGCATTATTTCAGAATCAAATATCTTCACCATAAATTGCGACAGGAACATAATTCAATTTTTGTGAAGAGCAAGTAAGAATAGCCAACACTGCTAGCTGCCTGGCTGTCATATGCCTAGCTCAGTGATGGCTAACCTTGGCACTCCAGCTGTGGTAGAACTATGGAAGTCCCCTGAGGCATTGCAATACTCTGACAGCTCTAAGCATAACTTGGGGAGGCAGAGGCCTGATGGGATTTGTAGTTTTGTCACAGCTGGAGTGCCAAGGTTAACCATCACTGGCCTAGCTTGTGGCTTTAGTGGAGTTCCATACTTGTAACAAGCATGCAGCCAGTGTAGTCAAACAAAACCAAAACAAAGAATCAGTGCAAAAGTTGGCAACTTATTATGGCATGAAGATAGCAGCCCCATATTATACTCCCTTCCAAGCTCCTTTTAGGCAATCCCAACATCAGGCCCAGATTTTCATCACAGGAGCCTATAGGCACAGATGACCCTACACTTTGCCCTCCATGGACCTAAAAAACCCCTCCGAACTGCACCACAGGTGTGCTGGCTGTCCCAGCTGTCATTTCTCCCTTACTTTCCATGCCTGTCATAGGTAGCCACAGATGATCCTTAATACCGAGGATACCTGTGGCTACCTAATACTAGAGATGGGCGAACAGTTTGGCTGTGTTAGCCGAACTGTTCGGGCTGCCCAATCTGTCATTTATCTATGCCTCTTACTACTTCCGGGTCGCAATGACCCGGAGTAGTACGTCTGCGCTGCCCGGCGGAGCGCGTCCTAGCGACGCGCTCCCGTTGCCGGGCACTTTCTGCGCATATGCGTGACGTCATGAGTGACGTCACGCACATGCGCAGAAAGTGCCCGGCAACGGAGCGCGTCGCTAGGACGCGCTCCGCCGGGCAGCGCAGACGTACTACTCCGGGTCATTGCGACCCGGAAGTAGTAAGAGGCATAGATAAATGACAGATTGGGCAGCCCGAACAGTTCGGCTAACACAGCCAAACTGTTCGCCCACCTCTACCTAATACTAAGTAGCTAGAGGCAATAGGGAAGGGGAGTGAGCCACCTTTCCAACATCAGGCATTTGTAAGCACGTGCCTACAGTGCCTTATGGTAAATACAGCCCTGCCCCACAACATAGAGGACCTAATACATATCAGCATTGTCACACAATTAGAAGCATGGTGCAAGGAAAAAAGGTCTAGCATCATGGAACCAAATGTTATTCAGCATTGTATAGACATGGAAGAGGCCAATTGTACTAAATGTATCACGCAGGAAAGGAAACAAGCAGACCATGAATTAAACATTTCTTTAAAATAACACAGCCTATAAAACAAAAAAAGGCATAATCAGAATCCAAACATTTATATAGAGCTTTTCTCCTGTTGGACTCAAAGCACTCAAGAGCTGCAGCCACTGGGACGCGCTCAGGAGGCCACCCTGCAGTGTAGGGGAGTCTTGCCTTGAACTCCTTACTGAATAGGTACTGACCCTAGCCAGGATTCGAACCCTGGTCTCCCATGTCAAAGCCCTTAACCAGTACTCTATTCAGCCATAGAGTACTGGCCCATAATGCCATTTTTTTTCTCCTGAGTTATCACCTAGGAGATAATTTTCATATTCTCTTTAAAAAGAACTTTTAAGCATTTTACAATTGAAAAAGTAAACCTTAGTCAAAATAATTTTGATAGTACTTTTTCACCATTTTCTTGCTTGCTGGTGGTTTGAAATGCATTTTATGACAAGGTGTGAAATCACCTAGGAGAAAACTCAGGAGAAAAAGTAAATTGCATGCAGGTCGATGTGTTGCATCCTGTCCAAGCAGGGAGGCTTTGTGTAGAGAGAGTTTATATATCATTTTTGGAGTATGCTGGCTCCAGAAGAATTTATTGGATTGGCACTTATAAAAGGTGCACAAGGTTAAAGAGTAGAATCCCTTTCTAGTAAACTCCAAGGGACCAAGAAAAGTAGTGCACTATATAAGAATTGGCTATACATTGGATATTTATACAGACGCATTTGCTGGGACCCGAAGACTGGGTTTACTATATCCAGAGTTTACTATAACGAGATTTTATTGTACTTCAAATTTTTACTTGAATTATATAATAATTGTTAACGAATATACCTGTGAATAGGCATGGTCAATGAGATACAAATAATTCTAAGTGGATGCCGGATCATGCAAATTGTGTATACAAATTTTTGCAACTTAAAAAATGAGCCAAATTCCACCTTGGTAGGATTTGATTATTTTGAAGCTGTACAAATTAAACATACAAAATTTGCATAATCATTTATCAACTCAGAATTCTTTGAATCTCATTGACCATGCTTAGTCATGAACCGTTTGCAGCCAAGTGGTGACAATTCAAAATGACAGCATAGTCTATGGCAGTTGTGTCTCCACTGATCCCATTACCCATTGCAGACCATCTCAGAAGAAAAAGACAAGGCAGGCCTAGTTCACATTATAAAATAGCAAGCGCTTTTTAAATTAATTTTGCCTGCGTTTTTGGAGCGATCTACACTTTAGCTAAGCGCTTTTGTTTGGCGATTAGCATTTTTTTTTTTAGCAGTCAATCAGGAAGTGAACTCTGACCTGGAACTGAATCTTTAAGCGCTCACAAAATCACTTAGCCAAGTGCTTTTTAAAGCGCTTCATGATCTTCCTATAGCTTCCATTGAATTGCAAACACTCAGAAAATGGTGCAGGACCCGAGCCTGCGATTGGAAAGAAAGTACATTGTTCACGTGAGAACACTCACATTGAGAATCATCGCTCAAGCACTTTAAAAAAAAAATTGCCAACACTTTAAAAAAGTAAAAAAGCGCTCACAGTGTGAACAAGCTCTTATAACGCTACGAACAGGCTGTCACACGGTACATTCATGCCAAACGAGTAACATTTGCATAGTACAATGTTGCATAAGATGTAATCAAAGTTAAGTTACTTACTTCTGTTCTTGGCTGCTACTGTTTGGCTGCGAAATTGGAGGGTTTTCCATGGACGAATCAAAGTTCTCCACAACATATTTACAGGCAGGATCACTAGAGGTAGACAGTTTCCCTTCCTCACTGCACAGGAAATGGAACAGGACAGAAAGTTAAAGGCATGTAGCGCTACAAAGACATGAACAGTACTTATCCAGTGATGAATTCATGCAATGGGTGTCAGTGGTGGGAATCAGGGATATGACGCACACAAGTTAGTCTCTTTTACATGGCAGCATGTTCAAAACAAAAGTACTGTGTATGTTCCATGAGCGGTGTCAAACAGATTATTATTAGGAGGGTAAAATACATAGGGGGAACATCTGGGCATATGGGATTATGTATGAAAAACCTGCAGCGAACAGAAGAAACGTTTGTAACGTTCAGGATACGTACCAATAGGATTTCAACACTCTGAAGCCAATAGTGTGCAATGAAGAGGGAAAGGAGGAGAAGCAGGCATAAAAAGAATGCTACTTAGTACAGGTGGTGTTGTGTGGTGTGGACAGAGCTGCATAAATAAAGCACATACTGATCATTCATTGCAGAGTCTACAAGTCCAAAACCCATACCACTGGATAGCCAGTGTACATTCACAAACATCCAATGTTAGTAAGCAAGGCCAAACGTGCTTTCAATTTTCCTGCTAGATTCCCTGCAGATTGGATCAGGCCTGCCTGGAATCTATAGCACACAGTATGTCACATCGATCACACAGTATGTCACATCGATCACAGTTTCAATCAATTTTTGTCAAAAATGGACCAAAACTGAGAACACTGGACAGCCCATAGCACATCAAGCAGTACGATGCAATGGTTTGATTGATTTTCAATACTATTGAAAATCAATGTGCTGTGTGTGCTAGTAATATAGGTGCCTCTCTGATCAATTACAGAAGGATCAATCGCCGTGACACACTGGGTGGCAATCTATGCAGGTATGGCCACCTTCAGGATATCATTAACGTGTACCAGAGCCTAAGCTAAGGGTACAAATGGAGATACTTACGTAAAGAGAGGGAAGCCTCATGATCCTATTGAGGCTTCAGTCCGTGTTCTGTTGTCCCTTGTCACTAATCATGCTTTGTCGATATCGGGGCCGCACAGGTTCTCTTATTCCAGCATGGCTGCACAGTAGCCGTGCAAGCTCGCCCGCACTTGTGTAGTAAGCCAGAGCGGCGGGCTGCAGGCTACTGCACGGCCACACTGCAAGAAGAGGATCTGCACAGCCCCGATGTGGAGCTGGGCCGCGCTCAAGGACTGGGAAACACCGGCCACCGAGAGAAGCCTCAATAGGATCCTGAGGCTTCCCTCTCCTCAGGTGAGTATCTTATTTTCATCTCAAGCGACAGCTCGGTATCGCTCTAAAAACAGATTTTCCAGACACCTCGCTAGTTGATAGATTTCATGTGGAGGACATACTGTATATGGTCTTGGGTTAGAGCCTAAGAGGTCCACACGTGCTCCCTTTATGTTCAAAATTTAATTCAGAACTTGAAAAATTTTGCAGCAGCAGCCATACCGCCGGTATATTGCAATACTGATAAAATAATTTTGTATAGTTCATACAGTGTCTCTGGCAATATAGCTGCAGCACTTGTTCAACACTTTCCCACTCAACCTTCTGTTACCCTGCAGTTCTTCGCCTTCTCCTGTGTCACCTCTGTGCTCATCACAACCCCTACCCACTAATGTGCGTCTGTGTCCTCTCCACTGCCCAATACCCACTCCTATATATCCCAACATTTTATTTGGCTACATCTCATAGTCTATAAACCTACTGCTGTCTTGCAACCCCCTTTCCCCATTTCCTGTGCCAAATAAAATGTTGCCTTTTTCAATGGAGTTTCAGGGGCATAAAGATATTTGCAAGTTAGGCAGTGATGTGCCATGGGAGATCTTACTAACTTGGATTGTGAATATCTTCCGCATAAATAAATAAAAAAACCCTACTTTTCGTTTTTTGCTGTTGTTGGGCAACAGGTCGCTAATCCTCTTATACCCCTCTAGTGGTTCTGGGTCACCATGAGCTTTCTGGATATTTCATATACCATTCCATGTGTGAGCCTTGAATAGGAAGATATAATCTCTGAAGTTTTTCTGCTCCTCTTCTCTCCGCTATCCTTAATGCCTGGTACACACCATGCAATTTCTCGTCAGATTTCAGGTCCAAACGAAAATTTCCGACAAGTCCGGTCTCATTTCTGATTGATTCTGTACAGAAGTGATCCCAAAAATCAATCAGAAAAATGATCAGAAATCAGATGAGACCTGTTGGAAATTATCGATACGACCCGATATATGACTGGAAATTGCATGGTGTGTACCAGGCATAACACTTGCAACTTGCCTGACCTTTTTATTTAAAACATTAAACCACTTTGCATTCCTGGATTTTTACCTCTTAAAGAGAAACCAAGGTGGGATTTAATTATGCTAGTGGGGCACAGAGGCTGGTTGTGCACACTAACACCAGCCTCTGTTGCCCCATGGTGTGCCTCCAAGACCCCCCTACGCGCCTCTATACCCCCCGCAGTGCTGGCGACACGCAGCGTGTCGCCAGCACAATGTTTACCTCTGCCTGTCTGTTAGCGCCGCTCCCCCGCCTCTTCCGTATCGGCACTACCCGCCCGCGTCACTTCCCTCCAATCAGCGGGAGGGAAGGGACGCGGGCGGGTAGCGCCGATACGGAGGAGGCGAGGGAGCGGCGCTGACAGGCAGAGGTAAACATTGTGCTGGCGGGCACGCTGCGTGTCGCCAGCACTGCGGGGGGGGGGGGGGGGGGGTATAGCGGCGCGCAGGGGGGTCTTGGAGGCACACCATTGTGCAACAGAGGCTGGTGTTAATGTGCACAACCAGCCTCTGTGCCCCACTAGCATAATTAAATCCCATCTCGGGTTCTCTTTAAGGCGCGTACACATGCCATCGCCAACAACGGGTCCACCAGACCCTCCCACTGGGAGGACATTCTGCCGACAGTAGCACGTGTGTATGGGATATCGGCAGACTGATGAGGCAGTTTCTGAACGGCGGACCGGTCGTCGGTGGAAGTATGGCGTATGTATGCGCCTTTAAAGGGAATGTCCGAGCTCTTGAAAACACAAACCATCTACTTACCCTCGCGAGGTTGTCCTCTCCAACGTGCGGGGACCATGGGCCGGCGGCTGAGAGCGGAGCTGTGGCGTGGGACAGGTCGGCTGCAAGGGGCTGGAGGAAGCCCCGGGTAAGTAGATTTTTTTTTTTTTCTTCAAGAGCTCAGACATTTCCTTTACGACTCTTGACAAAATGATACAATCTTCTCTTCTAATGAATAATGTGAGCTACAACTAGTGGATATTTGATCTGAATTTGTGCTTTCCATTTCTAAATTGTCCTCACTTTGAATTTTATAAGATACGCTAGAGCAGTGTTTCTCAACATTTTATTGGTATGTACCCCTTTTAAATCCCTGTACTCACCAAGTACCCCCCAGCATAGTAAATATTATCACAAGTACCCCTTGACAAATATATATTTAAAGCTAGTACATGATAATTGGTTCTAAACTATTTCCAAGCCTTTACTATTGCTTTTAAATAGCTAAAACACTAATTTGGTGTTGTTTAAATAGGATTTATCATTTTCTACAACTCTAAATTTGTTATTCTTGGTTAAGTATATAAAGCCCGAGTACCCCCTGGAACCATCAGAAGTACCCCCTGGGGTACGCGTACCACACGTTGAGAACCTAGGCGCTAGAGCACCCTATGAACAATTCATACAAATCTGGCATTCAATGTATACATTTCTAGGGTATATAACTACTGCATCTCCTGTATGTAATACACATATGCAAAATCTGAACGTAACCTGAACAGAACAATACAGGTTTAGCAGCATTAAGAAGTGCAATACTACAGTAAAACCCCCGGTATTCAGAATGCAGTAAGGGCCCGGACACACCGGAGAGCATTTGTGGGTCGTTTTCCTCTTTTAAAAAACTCCATTGACCTATTACAATCATGGCAAATTAGTCACAATTTTAATGTAAATCAATAGAGGTTTTAAAAAAACAAACCAAAAAACAACCTGCAAAATGCTCTCCAGTGTGTCAGGGCCCTTATCCAGAAGTCTCAAGCAAAAAGAAAAAAAATCCCGGCCTTGCAGGACTCTTAAACCTATTTTTACACTTCTTTATACAGTAATAAACCTCTGTTACATTACACACAATAGGGGTAAAGAGGGGCCCAGAATAGTTAGTTGGAAAACGTGCTCTGTAGATAAAATAAGAGGCCTGTGCAAAATCTTATCTTAGATCTCAAGCCACCTAACTGTTTTTGTTTTCAATCTAATTTTTTCCATATCTGGGTGCCTCTTTACCACTATTGTATGCAATATACCCCTTACCCCCCATCCCACTGATGTTGGAGGGGATCCCTCTGGTGTCACATGGACGCCATCGTGATAGCCAGATTTATCAGACCAAAGAGATGACTGTATCCAGTCCTGTTCTGTTTGGACACCGAGGAATCTGGTTAATTGTCTCCATCTGCCTCAAGTAGTTGGTTGCCCCTACTACAGCCCACCTTTGTGTGAGTAGCTTTTTTTTTTGCATCTTCTATTGACAACATCCTATGCTATCAGGGCTCCACTTGGGGGTGTGGTGCAGTTTGTTGCCAGGCAATAGATCCCTCTCTAATAAGATTGAAGGGACCTATGAAATGATCGATCTGGTCATACATCAATGTATGGTCACCTTAACTCAATGACTGTGCAAATAGCACAGCATCTATTACAGACCAAAATTGTTTATTTTTTACCAGTGAATGGCGACAAGGAGGGAAGGAGTCTGGTTTGCTGAAAATTTGTAAATGCATCAAGTGTTTAAGGACCAGTTCAGACATAATATGCATTTAGAAAACATTAAAAACTATGCACCCTTTCCACTGCACCAGTTCATACGCCCTACTTTCCTGCTCAGCAACTGATAGCTGCCTGCTGACTCCCAGTGAGTCCAAAACAAGCCACCTGGGTATGCAGGTATGAGGACTACTGATATGTGCAATAGCCTTTTTCATTTTCTTTTGAAAGAACCACCATTTAACTGATGGCTTCCTCCCTCTCCAGGTACAACAACACTAACAGGGTAAGCTTACAGCTATTTCCATATATTTATTGGCATTTTTTAACAAAACTGTGGAAGCCATGTGACTGCTGAGCATCTGGAGCTTATGGCAGGGCAGTAGTCTAGGCAGTGAACAACCCATGTCAACTCGTCCTCTCTTCTCATCTGCTCAGTTGTGTGTGCTGATTGGAAAGGGTGGTAGGTTGCAGCCCAGCCATGTCTCCCCTTCCAGAAGACAGCGTGGCCCAGAGGAGTCTGACTTTTGCTAGGTCTCAAGCAGACAACCAAGTTTGCCAATTTCCAGTTTTCACCAAGTCAGGGTCAGTGCACACCAAAAGGCGCTAGAGTACAAGCAAATGCTTAGCGCTTTTTGAAGTGATTTTTTAAGGTGATTCTAGGCATGGGCAAAGTATTAGAAGTAGAGAATCAGCAGGCCAGACAGGCAATGTGCATTGTTCAGATTGGACATGTTGGAAATAATCGATCTGGCAGGTAAATCTACACACCTTGTATGGTGTGTGGACAGTCATAAGGGAGATAATTAAAGTACAACTGTATTATGCAGGCATGAGGTGCCCACACCTGGGGGTTCTTCCTTAGCACATCAGTTTTCTGGCTTTCCCTCGGTCTTTGTGCTTGGCCTTCTTCAGCCTCCCCCCAGGTTTTGCATGAAGGACACAATCTCTGTATGCTCACATGCCCTCTTCATACCTGTTCCCCCATGGCTGTATGTAGAAGCCTCGGCCAGGAGCTACCTGAGCATGTACGGTTATTACAAATGTTTCCAAACCACGCATGCCCAGAATGCTCCAAGGCAATGGCTGCAGAGGACAACTGATTGGAGCACGATCAAAGTGGGTGCTCAAAGATACTGGGTCCAACAAAGCCTAGGGGCCACAGGGCTGAGGGTGGCATTGAAGAGTCCCCAGGTATGGGCACTTGGTGTGTTCATTCATCAGGTAGCCTTAAACAAAAGACTCAGAGTAAGGCAACAGTACAGGAGGCATGTGTGGGGAAGGAGTGTCTGGCAAGATTGAGGGAGGCATTCAAAAGGTTGAGAGGGGGGAGGGAAGGCATACAAGCTAAGTACCAACTGTGACAAAGCTCTCGCCTAGCAATATGTCTTGGCTATGAAGTGTTTGGTTCATTATTGCCCTACTTACATATCCCAGCATTCATACCAGGCTTTGGTCAGGCCATGCTCAGCAATTACCAGTCAGATACACAGGATCTGATGAGAACACAGACGCTGTGCTTGGGCATTCTGATGGTAGCAAAATGTATAATGGCTACATCTAATGTACACAGTATAGCTTTAGCCCACTATGTTTGCATTTTATGAGTCATTTGAAGTCAGATGAAAACCATGAAGTCTTCTCATAAATGCCATTTTACCTTTTAAAAACTGCAGTCTCAGTTTTTGCATCCACGGTAAGGCTTAGGGTTTCCTTCATGCTGCCATTCATCACAGTTTCTGTCATCTGATCGGAATTCTCCACTTCCTCTTCTCCATCAGAGCTGGCATCCATTGTAACTGGAAACCAACAGACCAACATTCTCAAACAGAACAATACTGATACCGTAGTCAAAGATTGCTGCAATCACTAGCCAATGTCATGGTCTTTCCCAACAGCTCTTCTGGGTTTGCCCTACATAAGGACTTGCTGCCACGTAGAATTCACCCTCTAGAGAAGTGCCATTTCACCCCAGAAATCCTCATATGCAGCCAAACATTTTTGGAACTCTCCCCCAGTAACCCCATCCCTAGACATTCATATGACTGGCCAAGTTCCAAGATATAAAAAGTTGTTACCGTATATTGGCAGCTCATTAATCTCCACTGGACATTTTTAAATGTACAATATTTAAGGATACATCATTTTTGCATTCCCTATTTTGCATGATTTGGGAAATGAGCATCAGACTAGAAGTTTCAAACCTTCCAACTGGAACTATTCTTCACAGTAAATCCTAGAACTTCCTGTATTTACCCCAAATTGTAATCTAGGACCAAGCATTAGCTTCCTCAACCCATTTCATGTAATGGTTCAAGCACTGTTCATTTTTACAGGTGAGGCAATTAGCGTCTCAGCAGTGCTTATTAACTGCCTCTGGATTTCTACAAAATATGCACGGTTACTGGTAGTTGAGAACAGGGTTAAGAAACACTGATCTTGAGTCTGCTAGTTTCCTGTTAGCAGTGATGTAGTTACAGGGTGTCTGTGTGAAGACTACTAGTACTACATGGCTTTTAACTGTTACAATAGAATCCTAGGAAGCCGATTTTGGAATTGGTTCTAGAATGCTAGGTACACACAATGAAATTTTCTGTCAGATTTATTGTCCGATCGATTATTTCCAACATGACCAATCTGATCGATTTTCAGTTAACGTCTATGGAAAAAATAAATCAATCATTAATCAGATCAGACATGTTGGAAATAGTCGATCTGACAGTAAATCTGTCAGAATATTGCATTGTGTGTACCTAGCACAAGTTGCAAATGGTCATCTCACCCGGCAATTGCAGGTGACAGAATGCAGCCTGTAGTGCAATTTCAAGCACATTTGGCCCATGAAAAATGTATACTGCCCACCACTTTACTTTTATACATGGTTTATGTTCATTTATCTTGACTGCAATTAGAGTAGCTTTGATCCGATTTGGGTTCGTTAGGCTTTAACTTTTACAGAAGAGAGATACAGTACGCCGCGTCCCCGCTCGCCAGATTCGATCCCCCGCTCGTCCCCGTGGCGCCGCTTATCTTCCGCTCGATTCCCTGCCATTGTCCCCTCGTAGGGAACGAGCAGGGAATCGGCGGTGGCGAAATCCGACCTGACGGATCTTATCGAGCCGCATCAGCGGCTCGATTGATAAGTAACAATGCTGTTACATCGCTCTGTGTAGAGGGAGCTTAAGGATAGAAGGTTTTTGGATCAGTAAGTTGGGTTTGCTGAAACCAGGGGACCTAAATGGGGGAAAATTCCATTTGGTCAAACTCTTGTGTGTCAGGCAATCTAAAGGGATTACTTAAAGTGGATCCGAGATGAACTTTTTCACATTGCATAATTGTGTTCCTTTCCTATTGTTTATAGGGCATTCCTCAAGCCAAATACTTTTTTTTGTTTGTTTTATTACTCTAATTCCTAATAAACTAAAAAGCCACACCCACAGGTTTTCAGAGAG